>NW_026895101.1:0-140245 GCF_033153095.1 Gastrolobium bilobum | reverse complement strand
AACTCACAGCAACTGAAACAGAACCATGCTTAGCCTGTGGTGACCTTCATGACTCAACAGACTGCCCATCCACTGCATTGGTGTGTTATGCAGAAAATTTTGGCAATAGAAACTTCACCAGAGACAATCAACAAGCAGGACGAAATACATATTCAAGCCCTGGAGGAACTATCATTAAGGATCAGAACCACAACACCCAATGGAGGCCACCCATTAACCAGAGACCATTCAACAACAATCAGCAGCAGTATCAGCAAGGTAGCAGTAGTGGAACGTTTGAACAAAGAAGAAAAAACTACGTTCCGTTCCACAGAGATGACCAACGCATCAACACCCTGGAAAATTATGTCAAGGAATATGTCACCAGGAATGATGCAGTGGTCAGGAACATTGAGTCCCATCTGGGGCAGATTGCTGCCAATCTCCAAACAAGAGCACCAGGATCACTACCAGGGGACACTGGAGTTCCCTCAACCAATTCTCCAGAGACCTAAGAGGTAAGTACCATGTCTAGCTAAAGACATTAAACTAAGCGCTGACTGGGAGGCAACCCAGTAGATACATTTGCTCTCTGACAAAGAGCAAAGTTTTGGGGTGGTTACTCTTAACCACACAGCTCCTAAAAAGGAGGGAACGTCTGATGTTCCTCTCCAAAAAGTCCAAATAAAGTACGTTCCGTTCCAGGAACGTAGTTTTGGGGTGGTCCCTGACCATACAATCCCAAAATAAAATAAAATAAAATAAATATATATAGATATATAGATATAATTATTTGTTTTGTTATATGTTCATTTAGATTTATTAAATAATAGGTGATAGGTTAGTACGTCCCCTTTTCCTTACTTAGTACTCACTATTGCATGTTTTCTTATTATTTATTTCAGTTAGTTATTTATTTATTAGTTAGGAAAAGACAAAGGGAACGTTCCCTGGGTTAGAAGATAAGAGTGACTGGGACACCTGTCCCTGCTGAGTCACTTAAAAAGATACGCAACCATATCCAATTTGCATTCATTGCAATTCTTGGAAACGCGCGCAGAAAAAGAAACCGTCTCCTCAACCATTAAGACAACTGCACCCTTTCCTTTTCCCTCTCTCCCACATCTTAACCTAAACCGTTCCATCTTCTCATACTCATCCCATCAGTAACTGGTCACCTACTACTGCCCACTCGTTCTGTAACGTCCCCATTCCACTACCTCTTCAACCTCCTCTCCTTAACCTCCACGTCCCAGAAACCTTTCATTTTCGCACCCACAGTCTATTTAAACTTGGTCTCTGATTTCTTCAAGTTCTACTACTTCCATTCAACTCAGAACCCTTTTATCCCTCCTGTATTTGTGCCCTAACTCCCTTTCTGAACAAAATGACTAAGCTTTCATTTAAAGTGACCCCTATAGCAAACCGCGGCGAAGAACCAGAGCTCGCTGAACCCACCATCATTCTGTACCCAGAAAGGAACATTTCTCTGCATCAAGACAAGGTGGTTCTGCCCCCATTTGTGAAGAAATCACTGGACAAACTTCGGTGGTTGCTTTTCGCCACTGATGACCGTGAGTTGAACTTGAACTGGATGGGAGAATTCCTATACCAGACGAGGAGGCTGCCGGAAGAGGAGGCACCTGAAGTGGTCGCAGTGAGGGGAAAACTAGTATCATTTTCCCCCGCTGATGTCCAGGAAGTACTCCGCCTTCCATCCGTCACCAACTGTCCATACCAGGAGTATTTGGATAGTAGGGAGGTGTACAAATTTCAGAAGGATCTGAAGCAGACAATAGCCCTGGACAATCCCAACTACTACAAAGGGTCCCTCTGCAAGGGGAGCATGAAGGACATAGCCAGGTTCTGGGAAGTGTTTTCCAACTCCAGCATCACCCCCACATCTCATGAAGCCTCTGCTAGCTGGGGACTTCAAGTTCAAATTTACTACATCATCAAGCACATCCGTTTAATGCAGTAACCCTTATCTACAACAGCTTGCAGAGGGACATAAGGAAGACTAAGGTCTTCCTCCCCTGCCTCATCACCAAACTCTGCAGGAGAGCTGGTGTAGAGGAACACCCAGATGACACCAGGAAGGTGGCATCTATCATTGATGCTAAGACCTGGAACAATCTTAAAAGCACCTACATTGACACCACCCAACCTATTCCTGCCAATCTCTGACGTTCCCCCACCAGAGATAGTGAGGAGGAAACATCTGTGGCCTCACTAAAGGAGACCACCAAGACCACCCCTACAAAATCCTCTTCCTCTGGCCACGTTCCGGCCAGAAGAACCATCCCTCCTCCTACCAAGGTGAAAAAGGATGCCCCTGTTGCTACTGATGGCAAGCAGGGCAAGAAGAAATCTCCTGCCAAACCTCCCCCAAGAAAAGTGGAACGTTCAAGTCAGAGGATAAAGAGGGTCCTCAATAGCAATAGGCCAGAGGGAGCGTCCTCTGCAAAGCCTATCACCTTCTCTGACCAGGAGAGTGAAGACAATGAGCCTTTGGCAAAAAGGCTGAATATTGGAAGGAAGTCAGCACCAAAACTAGCTGCAAAGGAGACGTCCCCAAGTAGCTCAGACTCTACATTTTCTGACATTCCATCCCCACCACCTGCTCACTCTCCACTACACATAACCCTCTCCTAGGCAACAACAAGGAGAGGGACATAAAGACAAAGAAGCAGCATCTGCTGCAGAGACATCAGTCACTGAGAAAGAGGCTTAGCCACAGAAGAAAAATGACAAAGGAAATGGGATTCTCATAGAACCCCTAAGAAGAAAGCAAAGACAACAGGCCCCAGGAAGATCAATCTGGGGGGCCCTCTGTCGTTTCCTGTCATCCGTCCCGATACATCTGGGGACGAAGCTTTTGCCAGAGCTTTGACAGAAGAAGAAGGGATGGCAACTCCTCCACTGATGGAGGAACAAGCTGTGACCATGCCCTCATCATCCAGACCACCAGTGGATGAATCCAGCACAACACCTGTCATACCTTCTGCTACTGGCAATAACCAGCAGAAGAAGCAACCTACTTCCTCCCCTACTGCAGCAATCCCCATCGCAGCTAGAAGAAAATCACAAATTGGGATTGCTGAAATCTTTGAAATGCTGGGAGAGAAGTTAGAAAAACGACTGCCAGAAAAGAAATCCGTCCCCCAACTTGACATGACAAGCACCAATGCAGAGCTAAAGGCTCTAAGGGACGGACTGGCACAACTCTCCTCTACCTTCAACACCTTTCAGGAACAACAGAAGGAGGAGAGAGAACAACAACTCAGCACCATAAAAGTAGCCATAAAGGAAGCCAGTGCTGCATCCTATAAATCAACACTCCAAGCAGTCCAAGGAGAAATTGCTAAAGCAACTAACTCCCTAATCCTTTCCAACTCTCTGCGCAACCACACAGCAGAGCTCTTACTCAAAAAGCTCGTCTCCAAACAAGCTGAAGAACGTAAGGAAACCAAAGAAGCCATCAGGGCCTTTGGAACATATCTGGAGAAGAGAATCTATGAGTTGGAAACAAGACTGCTGGATGTTGAAAAACAAGTCATCCACTACCGCACTGGCAGAACCATGATGAGATCCACCATCAACTCCCTGGTCGCAATCATCAACGATCTACTAAAGGATGCTGAGAAATGGCTCCCTGTAAATGAAGTCCGCAGATTGCAAGATCTGCTCAGGAGGAGACCATTGACACATGAGGAGATTGATTAAGCCAAGGAAGCTGAAGCTGCAAAAGGAACCCTTGGGACAGGAGACCTCCACAATGAAAAGTAGAAACCCTCCTATTTATCTTAGCTTAGTTTGTTTTCAGTTCTGTTTTAATTTCTTTTTCTTTCCGTTCCCTTGTAATTAATCTTTTTGAAATAGAAAAGACCTTTTTTTGATCAAACTGTTTGGTATATACATGCATTTCAATTGTAGTATTAAGACTGCCCAATTCTTTTGGATTAACTAACATACATGAAACACAAAGTCACTGACTAATCATGCTTGTTCTTTCTCTGAGTACTTGAAAATAGAAACAGTGCAGGGAATTTAATTCTCAGATTTTTGAAAGAAGCTGATCTGTGTGAACTCAAACTGGTAAGGAACGAAAAATGCCAAACACCTACCTCTGAGAGCGTTCCGGAGGTGTAATCACAATGAAACTTCTCAGCTTGCCTTAATGCTGTAAGTACTGCTGAAGACAAATGAATTCTGCTGTCAAGGATCAAAACAGAATCACACACTCACCTCACCTCCATCACACACTATCTGGTCAATCAAAAAGAACAAGGAGCGTACTCAACAATGAACAAAAAAAAAGAGGAACATCCATTCAAAAGAATTCAAGAAAAACCAGAAAACCTTCCTCCAAAGGGGGAAAAAGGTTTAAGAAAAGGTGTTCCCTCAAAAACAGAAAAAGTCCAAGTTCAAAGACACAAAAGCTAAACGCTCCTTGGTCCCACAAATCAGACCACCACTTCTTCCACATTTCGATATACTTACCCTTCAAAGAATCCTTGGAATAGAAGACAGTTGTACTTCATAGGAACGCAGCAGAAAGGCAAGTTATGAAGAATCACATCCAGGAATGGACATAGCAAACACCAACCCATGAGTGACAGTGAGACAAAAGATCAGCAACCTTATTTTATCTGGGGGCATAATCCTCTTACTGTTTACTATGAAGAGTAGTTCATTTTCTGAAAAGTTCATGGTTGCTCGCTGGCTCAAGTTCCTTTCTGTTATGCTATTCTTTTAAAGTGGGCAGACTAATACAATATTTCTGAGATGTTTGAGGACAACCAACGGTTTAGTTTTGGGGTGTTTGATGGGACATAAATTTGTTCCCATCTAAGCCCATTTTGATGGAAAAATACCGTACGTTCCCTCATTGGATGAGCAACTTCAGCATGAAAATAACTTGTTTTACACATTTGTGACAAAAACACAGTGGGGGAACGGATGGTAACGTATTCCTTTAAAATATATTAAAAGGGGAACGGACTGAGACGCATTTAATGCTTCTGTTCACTTTGCAGGTAACGTAGAGTTAAAGACTTCTAAAAAGCAAGGCGGTGCACCAACTGAGCACCTGGAAACGTGAAGAGCAGGGAATCAAGAGTTCTCATTGGCTGAAAACAGAAGCAAAACATGGGAAGGCCTGCAAACAACGACTAATCATCACCATACCCTGTTTCATTCAGCAATTCACGCAAGCTTCACACTCTGCTGCCACCGTCCCGTCCCCTCATTCAAGCAACTAGCTCCAAGGGAATTACAGTCTTGCCATTCCTCTTCCAGCTATAAATAGGACCTCCCTCACACAAAAACATCATCGAATCCTGGAGGGTTTGCAGTCCGAAAGGAAGAGATCACTTAGTATTAGTTAGTAACTTAGTTTAATTTTCAGTTGTAATTATAGTTAAGCGACAACCCCTCTTCCCTTCTCTGTAAACAACCATCAAGACTCCTTACGAGCAATTACCCATCTTTCTCCATTTTCTGTTTCTTTTTGTAAACTGTCTTTTAAATTAATATAAGTGTTTTTCTCTTCGTTCCAATCGTTATGTCTTGACTGAATCTTGGGTCTATGTGATCTCAGTTCAGAATAATTATGTTTAAACTATCAGCCATGAGCTGAACTATCTGTGGAATGGAAAAACTGTGAAACTCTTAAAAAACTGTTTTCAAAACTCTTAACCGAAGCTTTTTGTATTTCTTTGGCTAAGTAAGCTATATTCATTGTGCGCCAATGGAAATTGGGTACATACTGAGAAAGGAACTTCCATAAGGAAGGGATTTCAGACAGCTTAGCCATTGGGGGAAGGTAGATGTCATGGCAAAAACGCTACTAGTCACCTTAGGAATAAGGGGCCAACTCGTCCATTTTAAGGTTCTGAACTAAGTACCTGTTGGAGTCAAGGGAGCCATAGGAATATGGAAACTTGTGAGCCATCTAGACCATGAGCTGAGGAATCAGAGTTGGCAGGCAAAGAAACTGGGACAAAGCCAAAAGGTGCTAAGTCTTGAGCAGAGAAAACAGCCCCTTTAAGAGTGAAGCAGTGAATCTGTTCCTTCTGTTAAACTGTTTTAACCACCAACCTGTTGTCTCTCTATTATAGTTATTTCTGTTTTAGTAATTTTATTTTATTTTATTTAGTACTTATAAAAACTCCAATGATTGTTATCTCACCTTCTTCTAAACAGGAAGGATCACATACATAACGCAGCGAGCAACTGTTTGCCATCAGGTTGAACCTACTGTTCTTGAGGAACGTTGTCAAGATAGTAGGGAACGTTTCACCAGACAGTTCATTTACTAACTTTTCTTCTCATTTTCATTCTTTATAAAACAGTGTAAGACAATAATTAGGACTCTATCCTCGTAGGAACGATAATTTGGGCATTAATACTCCCTTTATTACTTGATGCGTGCACTTGCGCACTTGGGTTGGAACTAAGGGAACGAATTTGTGTTCTGCAAGAACAGAGGAACGTCCCCTATCAGAACTTATATTTTTCCACCATCAGCTAACCACCCAACAACAATACATATAAAAAGAAAAGAAAAAGTTTACTCACCTAATTACACTAGGTAATGGTGAAATACAAATAAAGTCTTCCGCTAAAGAAATTTTCATGCGCATAAAAGTACCATATGTAAGTTAACAATCTGAATATTGAAATTGGGGCTTTACATTATGGTATCAGAGCATGGTCTAGGAAATTCCTTATGTGTTGCCATAAGTTAGATAATCTGAAGTGATTCTAGGTAGTTACTATGATTAGGTAGGTGTGACCACTTAGTGTGGGCCTGATCAACTCATTCCTTTGTGTGACATGTGCAGAGTCATGGTACCTCCTAGGAGAACTCGAGGATCATCTAGTCGTCATCCAGATCATATACCCCTAGATTTGGTTGAAATGCAACAACAAATAGATACCAATAGACAAGCTGATATGGATACTAATAGGAAAACTTATCAAGCGATGCTAGATTCTTACCGAATTAATAATGAGCATATGATGAGGATTTTGATGAAAGAACTTAGGGCTGGTATGAATGTAAATCAGCCGCCACTTTCACCTATGCCACAGCCGGAGCCGCAGCTGCAGCCTCAACCACTTTCACCACGTTAAGTTATGTATGCAGAAGGAGGAGCTGGTGCTGGTGTCATTCATTTGAATGCAGAAGCCAATCATCATGATGAAAATGTTCAGATGCAAATAGATGATGATGAAAGAAGATTAATTGCGTTTAGAAAACACAAGCCTCCGTCTTTCAGTGGAACTCGTGACCCTATCGTAGCAGCTAATTGGCTTCAAGCCATGGAAAAGATCTTTAGGGTTATGAGGTGTCAGGATGAGATGAAACTTTTGTACTCCGCTTATATATTGGAGGGAGATGCTAACGAGTAGTGGTTGAATACTACTCAACCTCTAGAATTGCAAGGTCATGTCATTACTTGGAATATGTTTGAGGGTCTATTCCTGGAGAAATATTTTCCTTAAGATGCTAGAGAAAGGAAACAAGGAGAGTTTGATCGACTTGTTCAAGGCCTTATGTCTATCGATGATTAATTAGCCAAGTTTAATGAACTTGTTAAGTTTGCAAACTATAGAGGCATTATGCCTTCATCTGAATTTCTAGCTGCCAATTTACAAAAGGGTTTAAATGAGAAGATTGCAGAATTGATGGCCTGTAGTGGATCTAGAGATTTTGCTACCTTAGTTAATCAATGCAGGAAAGTTGAGGATGTCTGTAACTTGTCAAAGAAGTCTTCTGATGGTAAAGAGTTTGATTCGAAAGCTTCCACTAGCAGAAATCAATGGTGGAAAAACAAAAGGAATCTGGTGATGAATTTAAGAAACCTGGGAATTCCCAGAGTGGAAATTTCAAATCTATCCCAAAGTGTTCTAAGTGCGGTAAAATGATTCCTGGTATCTGTAGGAGAGATCGAAACTTATGTTTTAAGTGTGGCTAGACATGTCATTATATAAGGGATTGTCCAAAGCTTGGGGGACGGGCTACAATTATGCAGGCTATACCTTTTCATGCTTCACCTTTACAAGTTATTCCAAATTAGACTATTCCAAATTCTGTGGATCAGAGTCCGATTGTTCAGACTCCTACTTTTATGGGACGTGTTTATACACTGGATCCACAACAGTCTGAGAGAGCTTCGAATTTGGTTAAAGGTACGATTTTTATAGATGGCATTGATATGAGTGTTTTGTTTGATTCTAGAGCTACTCATTTGTTTGTTTCGAGTTTTGTTGCAATTGGTTTGTATATGCCATTGTATGATTTTAAACCTCCGATAGTGGTTAAGACTGCCAGAGGGGAAAAAGTTTCTTCCTCTATGCTATGTAAGGATGTTGAGTTTGTATATGAGGGGCATAATTATATGGTTGATTTGTATGTTTTGGAGGGTATGAGTCTGAAATCGTTTTAGGTATGGATTGGTTAATGAAGCATAGAGTTATGATTGATTGCTGTAGTAAGAAGGTTATAATTTCTTCTAAGAGTGATGTGCAGAATTCTCCTTATTTGTTTGTGCTTCAGACTGTTAAGGCTTTAAAGCAAGGAGATTGTGGATATTTTCTGTTAGGAGGTCTGGTCGGCAATAGTAAAAAGCCGATTGCAGATATTTCAGTGGTATGTGATTTTGAGGATGTATTTCCTGATGAAATTCCTCATTTTTCGCCAGAAAGGGAAATTCAATTTTCGATAGATATATTACCTGGAGTGGGACCTATTTCATTAGCTCCATATAGGATGTCACCTCTAGAGTTAGCTCAGTTGAAAAATCAGATAGAGGATCTTTGTAGTAAGAATTTTATTAGACCGAGTGTATCTCCATGGGGAGCACCAGTGATCTTTGTTAAAAAGAAGGATGGAACTATGAGACTGTGCATAGATTTTCGTTAGTTGAATAAGGTTACAATTAAGAATAGGTATCCCTTACCTCGAATTGATGATTTATTAGATCAGTTGAGGGGTGCTTTTGTGTTTAGCAAGATTGGTCTTCTGTTTAGATATCATCAGTTCCGGATAAAATCGGAGAATGTTCTGAAGACATCTTTCAGGTCTAGGTATGGACATTATGAATATTTGGTGATTTCGTTTGGGCTTACGAATGCTCCAACTATATTCATGGACTATATGAATCGATTTTTAATCCTTATCTTGATCAGTTCGTGGTTGTCTTTATTGATGACATTCTAATTTATTGTAAGAGTGAAGAGAAGCATAATATGCATTTGAGGATTGTGTTGCAGATTTTAAAGGATGATCAGTTATATGCTAAGCCTTCCAAATGCGAATTTTGGTTATCTAAGATACAATTCTTAGGACATGTCATTTCTTTTGAAGGAGTAGTAGTTGATCCTAGTAAAATCGAAGTTGTTCTTGATTGGGAACGACCCAAGAATATTTCTGAGATTACGAGTTTTCTTGGTTTGGCAGGATATTATAGAAGGTTCATGTACAACACCTCGAATTTCTAAAACATGTATTAATATAGTAAATACGAATTAAAGGGTAGGATTAACGAAAATCTTGAAAATTAGGTCAAAATACAAAGGAAGGAAAAAACGGTAATTAGCCAAACACGTAACCCTAGGAAGGTAAAATTGAGGAAGAGGTCTCAAATGATAAAAATAACCCTGGAAATGGATTCAAAACAAAAAATTGAGTGGATAGGCAAGTTTCAGAAAATTTGGTGATTAGTATTTTTACCGGGTAAAAATACCGCAGTATAGTTGCACCGTAAAGCGTGTCGATTGAATTTTGAGCTCTAGGTTTTGAATACAAGTTATAAATGGTATATAAGACTAGGAAATATGATTTCTGATGAAAATTGAAGGAAATTAGCGAGTTTGGGGAAGCGTGCTTACGACGCGCGTAACAGCTTAAAACTGCAATTTCTCCGAACGACCGGAAAACTTCGGATTCATCTGATCAAGGGTAATTAAACGACAATGGTTAATGTTAAAAATTAGAGTTTCTAAATAGATTATCAAATTATGGACGTTTAGTGGAATAGGCGGGAGATTTGAATTAATTCGAAATCGCGTGAGGTGGCGGTGGGGCCCACCCTCACTTAAGTGGACTTGCCACTTGGACATCACACAAAAAGTCACATTCTCTCTCCTTCTCCACCCTTAAACCCACGGCCTCCATTGGAAGAAAGGGAGAGTTTTTCTTGAAACTTCAATCAACCAAAACACCATCCAATCCTACTCAAATCCAAAAATGTTGAACATGAAAGTTGCTCCAAATTAGCTTGGGAACAACTTCCCTTCCTTGTGTGAGCCACTAAAGTGAGTGGTTGTGGAGATCATCTCCCTCCATTGGTGGCGGTTTTGGCCCATTTTGGTGGTGGTTGGTGGCGGTTTTGAACCGTTCAAAGGTTGAAACTCACTCTTGGGTTGCCTAGGAGTTGATTGGTGGTAAGCATTCTCACTCATTTATGGTTTTGAATTTGAGTTGTTGATGGTTACCTAAGAGGGGTTGTTTGATTGATGTAGTTAATTGAAATTGTGTATTAGATAAAAGTAGCTTAGAATGATGTTTTAGAGTGATTGATGTCATAAAAATTATTGGTGAAAATTGAGTTTTAACTTAGGAAAAATTTGGGTGAAATGCCATGACTTTGTGAATTTGGTTGGTTATGTAATTGTGTAATTGAATTGTTGGATGGTTATATGAGTTAATAGTAGGATGTTATAATGTATTGCATTGCTAAGTTGGATTGGATATCCCTTGGTGGGAGGCTATGGAGATTTCGGCCAAAGAGAGGAAAAATGGGAATTTGATGTTGTGAAATTGTATGATTTATATGATGTGTTGTTAAATGGTAATTAGAAGGGTTGTGTGATGAGTGGATGCTTTGAAAGTCAAAAGAAAAAAGTAGTTGGTTGTCTGGAATTGGTAATTGGACCTAGAGCGGAATAAATGGCAAAATAATGATTGGATGATGTAAAATGGAAAGTGACACCTAAAATGGTGTAGGGGTAGCATTATAATGCTAAAGAAAAATAAAAAGAAAATTTAGGAAAATATTTTGAAAATTAACACATGTTTGACCGAACCTACCATGTGTAGGGGAGGGAATTGTGACGTTTTGTGGTTTTGGTGGATTCACCGTGTATTGATGATCCTCGTGTGATCATTGTAGGTTGCCACCCGCGGATTTGAACCCTAAACCGTGAGCTCGGTGGGTTTCCCTTGGTCCCGGACCATAGGGATTGTGGTAAGTACTCTTGAACCATACTTGTAGAATTGATAACTTGCATGTGTTTGGTGATTGGAAATTAATTGGGAATGTCCTATGTGTAGAAATTTCTATTTGTGTACCTAGCTCGGGAAGTATTACATTGGAGCTATGTTGAGGAGATTATTCAGGTAATCCCTTGGTACTGGGATTTGATCCCCTTGTGTGTTCCACCATGCCCGTTGAGGGTAATGGTAGGAAATGTATGTGAATAATATAGGATAACATGTTCATGCATATTATGTGTGCTGTGGTACATAAGATGTACCGTGTCTCTGGCCAGTAGACTGTTTGCCTTCGGGCATTACAGACATCCACTGGATAGGTCTCCGAGAGGGAGTTCCAGTTGACCTGGGGTCGTGGTGTGTGTTTCGTAGAGGAGCACACTAGGAAGTCTCGGGTGGTTATGGATGGAGGGTGCCTTGGTTGATGTTCTGGGAACACTCCTTGGTTTGAAACCCGTAGGCTTATATGCCGAGGCCAATAGGCTGGACGTTGCGTGGTTTTGGCATTGACCATTTCATATTTTGTTTCCCTATGCTTTCTTACTTCACTAAATCCCTTGCTTTATCCCACTTTCAGATGTTATGTTATATTGTTTATATGCATCGAAGTGAGCCATGGGGCGGAGTATTCTCCTGAACCTCTGGGTTACTGAGATATATTCGTATATCTCACCCCGCTTTGTGGACATGATTTCAGGAGGTAGCAGTGGTGTCGGGGCGGCGGGCAAGAAGCCCGTAGGTTGAGCTGGAGGACTTCTACTTCTTTTGCATTTTGGTGGCCATTGGGCCTAGGCTAGACTTAGGTCATGAACAATGCATGTTATTCAGGATTATTGTTTTCATTCTTGTTCACGAGGTATTTTGTCAAGTTTAGTCTTTGATTGCCATTATTTATCTTGGAGCATTTATTATGTATATTTGAAGGACAATTGTAATAGTTGTAAGGAAGTTGTAAATAGTGATATTGAGACTTGATGTAATATTGAAGCTTGTAATATGATGAAAGGGAACTAGGCCTATTCTAGGATATGAATGATGTTTTATGATTCAAAGAATGCATGCAATTGGACCTTGTGATTGAAATTAGTTAAATTGAAAAGTAAACATTGATTATGTATTTTGAGCAAATTGAATATAAATTGTGAAGGGTTGTTAGAGCACCAAGGCATTGCTGGTCCTTGTGTGCCACTCATGATTATTAGGTACAAATTGAGGTTAGAGAACACATTTGCAAATATGGGATTTATTGGAAAAACAAATGAAACTCTGGCGAAATTTCTAGAAATTGGCAGAATTTAAGTGAACTTTGGGAGAGCATATCTCCCTCTATAGAGGTCCGATATGGACGTGCCATATGCCGTTTTAAAGCTTGAGATGTCCTCTGCATGATGTTATAATTTGGGAATTTTCTGGGTCTTACGCAGCCTTGTAGGAGCCATTGAATTCGGACTATGCAGAACACACCTGTGCAGGGGCTGTTTCTGGCAGTTTTTGGGAATTTTATTCTCGCTTAATTTCTTTGTTAAATTAGGTGTATGGTACGTCAAATTGAAGCTTGCGATGTCTAGTTTACTTTATAAAAATTGGAGAGAAATTGGTGGAGTGAATGTTCCAGAATAATTGATTGAGTGAAGGCTGTTTGGAGCTGGTTTGAGGTTGGCTGGCATATTTGCTTGTCCAACTTTAAACGGCGATATCTGGAGTAAACGAGAACTTTTTGACTCGTGTGATAGCTTCCTAGAAAGGTAATTAAGTCTAGAATAATATATTAAAAGACGAGGGGCTTTTAGAGTGCAGTTTGTCCGCAGAAATTCAAAGACCGAACCATGTTCGGTTAGGTAGAAAACGTATAAGTGAGATTTTAGTTAAGTGGGTTTATGGGAACCCCTTAGTGACTTGAGAGAGGTAATATATGATATTTAAGTAGTTTAAATAATTATTCCGCAAAGATTTTGCAGTTACGGTCACAACTTTTAATTATTACATTTTTTTATTGTTTTAAATGCTCGCGTAATAAAACGAAAAAAGTTTACTCGCATGTTTTATAAATGATATGCTGTGATTGTAACTGCGCTTAATTTCGTAATCAATGTTAATAATACCAGTACGTTACGGGCTGTTACATCATGCAAGGATTTTCACAGATGGTTTTACCTCTTACCCGTTTAACTAGAAAGGGTAATCCGTATTTGTGGACTCACGAATGTGAGGTTTGTTTTCAAGAATTAAAAAGGAAGTTGACTACTGCTCCAGTCTTAGTTCTTCCAGATTATGCAGGTGTATTTGAAATATATTGTGATGCCTCGAAGATGGGGTTAGGTTGTGTTGTGATGCAGAATCGTCAGGTGGTTGCTTATGCTTCAAGACAATTGAAGCCTCATGAAGAGAACTATCCTACTCATGATTTAGAGTTAGCAGCCATAGTGTTCGCCTTGAAAATATGGCGGCATTTTCTTTATGGAGTTAGTTTTAAAGTCTTTAGTGACCATAAGAGTTTAAAATATCTGTTTGATCAGAAAGAATTGAATATGAGACAGAGAAAATGGATGGAATTTATAAAGGATTATGATTTTGAGTTACTATACCATTTTGGTAAAGCTAATGTGGTAGCCGATGCCTTAAGTAGAAAATTTGTTAGTATGGCTAGTTTGATGATAGCAGAGTACCAGTTGAATGAGGATTTTAGGAATTTAAATCTGTCTGTTTGTTTAGCTGGTGGTAGTATAGAGATTAAGTCTCTTCAGGTGCAGAATACTTTACTTGAGCGAATAAAAGATGCTCAACAAATTGATGTTGATGTAGTAGCTATGTAAGTGAATCCTGATGTTTCTTTGGATAGTCAAGGTTTGACGTTATTTAAGAAAAAGGTAGTTGTGCCTAAGGGTCAGATGGTAGATGAGGTATTAACTGAAGCTCATAAGGGTCAGTATACTATTCATCCTGGTGAGACTAAGATGTACCAAGATTTGAAAAAGAATTTCTGGTGGTCTGATATGAAGAAGAATATTGCTAAGTTTGTGAATAAGTGTCTAGTATGTCAGAAGGTAAAGATTAAGCATCAGAGATCTTCTGGTTTACTTCAATCTCTTGATATTCCTGAATGGAAATGAGTTAGTATTTCTATGGATTTTGTTGTGGGTTTGCCTAGGACTCAAGCTGGATTTGACTCTATATAGGTTATTGTGGACAGATTGACTAGGTCTGCCCATTTTCTACCAGTGAAAGTTAGTTTCTCTGCTGAGCAGTTAGCTCGTTTGTAGGTTAAGGAAACAGTGAAACTTCATGGGGTTCCGAAAAACATTATCAGTGATCGGGATCCAAAGTTCACTTCTCATTTTTGGAATGCTTTGCAGCAGGCTTTTGGTACCCAGGTAAGACTAAGTACAACCTATCATCCGCAAACTGATGGTCAGACTGAAAGGACTATTCAGACTTTGGAGGATATGCTCAAAGCATGTACGTTGGAGCAAGGATCAATATGGGATAAGTATTTAGCTTTGGTAGAATTCTCGTATAATAACAGTTTTCATTCCAGTTTGGGCATGGCTCCTTTTGAAGCTTTACATGGCCGAAGGTGTAAAACACCTACTTGTTGGTTTGAGGTTGGAGAAATTCAGTTATTTGGACCAGATATAGTTCAAGAGACCACAAATCAGATAGTTTTGATAAGAGATAAACTTAAGAAAGCACAGAGCCGTCAAAAGAGTTACTATGATGGTAAACATCGACCCCTAGAATTTTCTGAAGGGGATCATGTCTTTGTCAGATTATCACCTGTTACGGGTGTTGGGCATGCTCTAGGAGAGAGGAAGTTGAGTCCCAAATTTATTGGACCCTATCAAATTATTAAGAGGGTGGGACCAGTTGCCTATCAACTTGCCTTACCTCAAAATTTGTCTAATTTACATGATGTGTGTCACGTCAGTCAGCTCAGGAGATATGTTTCTGATGAGTCCCATATCATTTAATCTGACAATGTTCAGATACTGGAGAACTAAAAGACTCCAGTGAAACCATTAAGGATACTTGATAAAGAGGAAAATAAATTAAGAAGCAAGTCTATTCCTATGGTAAAAATCCAATGGGAATGAAGGACTACATAAGAGGCTACTTGAGAACAGGAGGATGAGATTCTCCGACTCTATCTTGAGTTATTGCCAGGAATGTATGTGATTTTGAGGGAAAAATCTTAAAAATGTGGGGTGATTATAACAACCCATATCAATAAGTATATGAAATTAAGCATTTAAGTAAGATTGATCTGTTAATTATGAAACTATCATAATATTAATTATGGGAATGTCATTTATGCCAAGCAAGTCAATTAGGAACTTATTAGTAATATTTGGATGTGTAGGTCAAAAATCCAATGTCATTTTGATCATTAAGTTAACTTGCACGCTAAGTAAGGTGACTTGCTCACCAAGTCGTGGAAACTTAGTCACTAAGTCATGGAAACTTGCTTGCTAAGTTATCTTCATCATTAAGCTTTCTCTTTTTCTCCTATGACTCCACGGCCATATGCCTATATGTAGGCTATCATCCAAGAGCATTTCACTTCTACTTTCCACTTGGTTTAGGTGCACACTTCTAGATAGAAAAGAGTGAGATTTTCATCTAGTTTTAGCTACTTTTTCCAAAAATCCTATTTCACGAAACTTATAGTATAGGATCCTGTGATCATAGTCTTGGTCTTAGAACATCTAAAGGAGTTCATATGAGTGAGATATATCCACCTTTAGCCACGAGCTCCTTGCAGCCTCCTTGAAAAAGGATGGATTTTTTAATGTTCATTCGGTTCTAAGTTGATTTTTGGGTTCCGTTAACCTATCTAAGGTATGAACTCTCAATTTCTACGGTTAGAATTCTTAAATTAAGCTTCTGTCTATCAATTTATTGGTCTTTTATGAAAATGATTTTAAAGAATTCATATGGTCTTGTATGATGGTTTTTATGAAGTTTTAGTGTTTGTATAGGTTTTTAATCGGTAAAAGTCTAAGTTGAACAGTTTAGAAATGAAAAAGGATGGTCTTAAAATCATGTGAATATTTCGACTATATAATGTAATATTAAGTAAGTAAAGATTTTTATAAGTTAAATGAAGATTATTTTAAGTTGTTTTAAGAGATAAGTTATAGTTAAGTTAAAAAGGTAGGAAACTTGTAAGTCTTTTGCTAAGTCTATGTTTCAGATATGTTAGTATTTTCCACTAAAACTTAGACTAAATACGTGTAGGAACCCTAACTTTGGGTAAAAATCCTATAATAGGCCTTAGTTGGGTCGTAACTGAGCGTTAAAATAGGTTGGAGCGCGTTAAAATGCGCTATTTTGGCAGCAAAAATATGATTTCGTATTTTGGCCTTAATGTGAGCTGTACTTGTCTAATTGATATGATTGTGGTCTCGTTTGAAAGATAAAGGAGAGATATACAACTTCTTTGAAGAACATAAGATCCAAATTCATAATCTTAGATGCTAAAAATTGCTGAAAGATAGCTTCAAGAATATTTTCATGAAATGGTTGCTCCTCATTTATCGCTTTATGTAACATCCTGGGTATAACACCTCGCAATTCTAAATCAAATATTAAAATATTAAATGAGAATTAAAGGGAAGGATTAGTGAAAATCTGAAAAATAGGCCAAAATACAAAGAAAGGACAAAACAGTAATTAGCCAACACGCAACCCTAGGCAGATAAAAATTTAGTAGAAGGTCTCAGATGATAAAAATAACCCTGGAAATGGATTCAGAATGAAAAATCGAGTGGATAGGCAAGTTTCGAAAAATTTGATGAATAATGATTTTTCTAGTGTAAAATACTGCGGTATAATTGTACCATAAGCGTGAAAATATAATCAGTATTTGTAAGAAGTAAAAATATGACGTGGACGAGAAAAATACGTAGATTATGAATTGGTGATTTAAATTAGGTGATTGAGTAAAGTTAAATCGCATGTGGGAACCACCTCACTTAAGTGGACCTTGCCACTTGGACAACACCACAAATCTGATTTTTCTCTCTCCTCCTTCCTCCTCCAAACCGTGCTTGCCTTCCATGGAAGGGGAGATTTGCTTCCAAAATTTCTTTTCCTCATAACTCCTTCAATACACCTCCGAATCAAGAAAAGTTTGTGAGCAAAGTTGTTGGAAATCATCATCCGAACACAACCCACCGATTAGTTTCCCTTGAAACCCTCTCATTTTTTAGAAAAGGGCCAAAACCAGCCACGAAAATTGGAGGGATTTTTGTGATTTTGGAGTTGTGTTCAAGCCATTGCTTGAAGATCACTTGGAGGGGTCCTAGGCCAAGCTTGTGAGTATATTTCAACACCTCTCATGGATTAATTTGACGATTTATTTTCATGAACCCTAAAGAGGGCTTGGTTGCTTGATGTGTTTAGAGAGCTCAAATGGAAAATGTTTGTACATGAATGTGTCTTAGAATGATGTGTAGTATCCATAAATGCAATAAAAATTATTGATGAAAAATGTGAAATTTTAACTTAGAAAAATTTTAGGATGTCAAGACTTTGAGTTTTGGAAATGTGTTAGGATTGGATTGATGAGTTGTGGCGTGATTGTAGGTTGATATAATGGGATTGTATGATGTGTGAAGTGGTTAAAATTGGATTGAAAATCTCTTGGAATTGCCTTGGTGCAATTCAGCCATGTAGAGGAAAAAGTGGGGAAATTGTGTTGAAAAATTATTTGAATGATGTGTTGTGTAATTAAATGGAAATAGATGGGTTGTGTGGTGGTTGGAAGGTTGGAAAATCAACGGAAAAATAATTGGTAGTGTTTAGTGTTAAATTGTACATAGAGCAAAATATTAAGCAAAACGACATTTAAAAGACGTAAAGTGAAAACGACACTTGATATGGCCTTTCGGCAACCTAAGGACGCCTAAGAAAATGAGAAAGAAAAGTTAGAAAAATAAAATGCAAAATTGCACCTTAATGGCTGAACCTACATGGTGTAGGGGAGAATTTTTGACGTTTTCGTGATTTGATAGAATTTCCGTGTATTGATTGTACGTACATGGTTGTTGTAGGTTGCCGTACGTTGAGTTGAATCCTGAACCGTGAGTCGGTGGATTACCATTGGTCTTGGACCAAGTGGGATTGAGGTAAGTGATTGCAACAATGCTTGAATAATTGTCAACTTGCAAATGTTAGTATGAGTTTTAAGTGATTGGGAGTGTCCTCTGTTTAGGCATTTCTGTTGAGCAACGAGCTCATAGAATATACTGCTTTGGAGCTAAGTGGAGAGGGTTACTAAGGTAACCTCGTGGTACTGGGGCTTGATCCCCTTGTGTGTTCCACCATGCCCGTTGAGGAAGATAGTAGGAAATGTATGTAAGTAATGTAAAACAGCATGATCATGCATATAGTATGTATGTTGGTACATAGGTACCAAGTCTCTGGCCAGTAGATAGTTTGCCTTCGGGCATTTCGGACTTCCACTGGATAGGTCTCTGAGAGGGAGTTCCTGTTGACCTAGGGTCGTGGTGTGTGATCCGGATAGGAGCACACTAGGAAGTCTCGAGTGTATGCGGATGGGATGGGTAACTTGGCTGGATGTTCTTGGAACACGCCTTGGATGAGACCCGTAGGCTTATATGCCAAGCCAATACACAGGGCGTTGCGTGGTATTGGTAGCTACCATTCCAGCTTCGTCGTATTTTATATTTCTATGATCCCTAGTTTCTCTAAATCCCTTGCTTTTTCCCATTTTTCAAGATGTTGTTTTGTATTATTTATATGCATCGAAGTGAGCCATTGGGCGGAGTATTCTCCAGAACCTCTGGGTTACTGAGATATATTCGTATATCTCTCCCCATCTTGGGGGCATTATTTCAGAAGGTAGCAGTGGCACAGGAACGGCGGGCAAGAAGCCCGTAGGATGAGTCGTGGGAGGACTTTATGCTTTTTCATTTTGATGGCCATTGGGCCTAGACTAGATTTAGGGCATGAACATGGTATTTATTTATAGGATGAGTTTATGTTCATATTTGTTCATGGTATTTTGCCTAAGTCTAGATACAAGTATTTTAGAGCATTTGGAGATTTATGAATTATGTTATAATTGGATAATTGTAAAGATTGTATTTGGACCTTGTGTAATTTGAAGCATGTGTAATATGATGAAAGGGCAATAGGCCTATTTTAAGATTATGATTATATGTATGTTTAGAAAATGCATGTAAATGACATTGGTGATTGAAATAAGTTAAGGAAAAATAAAGTGAGCAATATGGTATGAATTGTGTAATAACTATAAACTGAGTTGGGTTGTAAGTGCCCCAAGACATTGTTGGTCCTTGTGTGTGCCACCCATTAGTTATTAGGTACATTTGAGGTATTAGAAAGCATTTGCAAACTTGGGGATTTTTGTAAAAACAAAGGAAACTCTGGTGAAATTTCTGTAGAATTGGCAGAATTTAGGCGAACTTCGGGAGAGCATATCTTCCTCCAAAAAGGTCCGATAGGGACGTGTCATACTCCATTTTAAAGCTTGAGATGTCCTCTACATTGTGTTAAAATTTGAGAACTTTATGGGTTGTACGCTGCCCTGTAGAAGCCTGTGAACACGAACTATCCAGAACACACCTGTGCAGGGACTGTTTCTTGCAGTTTTTGGGAAATTAATTCCCAGTTTGTTTCTCAGTCAAATTAAGTTTATGATATGTCAGATTTAATTTTTAGGTGTCTAGTTTGTTGTATAAAAATTTGAGAGGAATTGGTTGAGTGAGGGATGTTTGAAGCTGTTTTGGGGTTGGTTGGCAGTTTTGCTTGTCCAACTTCAAACGGCGATATCCAGAGCAAATGAGCTCTAAATAAAGCGTGTGATTGCTTCCTAGAGAGGTAATTGAGTGTATAACAACATGTAAAAATATGAGATAAACACGAAGAAAATTGAGAGAATATAAAGGAATATACCAAACCATGTTCGGATAGGTAGAAAACTTAAAAGTGAGAAATTAGCTAAGTGGGTTTATGGGAACCCCTTAGTGATTTGTATTAAGTAAAATAAGATATAAAAATAGTTTAAACAAGTATTCCGCAAGAGTTTACAGTTATGGTCACAACTTTTATTTATT
The DNA here is from genome assembly GCF_033153095.1 of Gastrolobium bilobum. Lineage (NCBI taxonomy): Eukaryota > Viridiplantae > Streptophyta > Magnoliopsida > Fabales > Fabaceae > Gastrolobium > Gastrolobium bilobum. Next base: position 119,881 of record NW_026895101.1, on the reverse strand, counting down.
ACACTTTTTACGGTTTTAAATGCTCGCGTAATAAACGGAAAAAGTTTACTCGCATTTTTATAAATGAATTGCTGTGATTGTAACTGCGCTTAATATCATAATAAATGTTAACAATACCGGTGTACAACAGGCTATTAAATTTTATGGTATCAGAGCAGTTTTGTTAGGGAACTCTGATAATGTGTTACTGTATTTTGTGTTGCATAGCTAACTGTGAACTGTTTATGATTAGTACGTATGTGATTCCTCAGTGTGGGTCTGATCAACTCATTCCTTTGTGTTACATGTACAGATATCATGAGTAGGGCACGAGGTCGTCGTGGAACTCGAGGTGCAGGTCGTCTAGTAGCACCAGATCCTATGACTGCAGTTCTGAATGCTCTGAAGGAGAAGACTGCTGCAAATAGAAATATGACTGAGACCCTGATGAAAAATAATCAGGATATGATGCATGCTGTCATGACTGAGATGAGGGCAGATAGGGCTCGGAACAGGAGGGATGATTCTCCTCCACATACGGCATCTGTTACACCTCACCAGGATGGGAGTGGGGCTAGTCGTTATTCTGAGGAGGCTAGTCACCATACTACTGATCCTACATATATCCCAGAGCCTTCTGTGGATCCTACTATTGTTGCTCAGTCTTCTGGGGTTGCTGGGCAAGTATTTGTTGGTACTGATGAGCAGAGGCTCATTTCTTTTAGGAAACATAAACCGCCAGCATTTCAGGGGTCAAGGTACCCAAAAGTAGTGACTTCCTGGTTGATGGGTATAGAGAAAATATTCCAGTTACGTGGTGTCAGGATCCCCAGAGATTACTGTACTCTGTTTATCTGCTCGAGGGAGATGTCCACGAGTGGTGGTACAATACGTCTCAGCGTTTTACTATTCAGGGAGAAGAAATCACTTGGGCTTTGTTTGAAAGACTATTTCATGAAGAGTATTTTCCCAAGGATGTTCGGGAAGCTAAGCAGGGTGAGTTTGAGAAATTGGTACAGGGTACCATGACTGTTGATGCCTATGTGGCGAAGTTAAATAAGTTAGTGAAATTTGCTAATTATGTGGGTGTTCTGCCGACTCATGATTTTCTGTCTGCTAAGTTTTAGAGAGGTTTGAATGAGAAGATTGCTAAGAGGATGTCCAATACTGCTGTGAGGAACTTTGCTGATTTAGTGACCCAGTGCAAATGGGTTGAAAGTGTTTATAACAGATATCCAAAGTCAGGTTCTTCGAGGACACCTGGTCTTCCAGGTAATAATAACAGCGGTGGCTACCATCAAAATATCAATAGAGGTAGGGGGTTGCAGGTGAGGCAGCCTCTGGGTCAGTTTAAGAGGGGTGGTGGCCAGAGGAGTGAATTTAATGATAGGAATTGTAATCCTAGATGTGATAAGTGTAAGAGGTTTCATCAGGGCCCTTGTACTACGGCTCCGAATTCGTGCTTTAAATATGGTAAGGTTGGGCATTATGCCAACAATTGTTACAATAATACTGGGCAGGCTGCGAATTTGCAGGCCTTTCCATCTGCTTCTACAGTTGGGAATGTTTATCTACTAATGCGCAGCAGACGGAGAGGGCACCGAATTTGGTTAAAGGTATAATCTTCATCTCTAATATTGATTTGTCTGTTTTATTTGATTCGAGAGCTACGCATTCGTTCGTGGCAGAATATGTCGCTAAGGGGTTGGGGTTAAAAGTATCACGGATGATTCCTCCTATGCGTATTACCACGGCTACGAGAGAGGTTAGTGATTCCTCCTTTATTTGTAAAGAGGTCGGGTTTGTCTACGAAGGCAGGGGCTACACTATGAATTTGATTATCTTGCCCCTGGCCTCTGTTAATTTGATATTGGGCATGGATTGGTTGTCTCAAAACTGCGCAATGATTGATTCCTGCGACAAGAGGTTAATATTATCTCACGAGAAGCCCTCGGTTTCTCCGTCTCCCTTTCTGTCTATGTGTAAAGCTGTTAAAGCCTTGAAGGCTGGGGATCAGGGTTATATTTTCTTGGGTAGATTGGTGGGTGGTAAAGAGATTGAGATTTCTACTATTCCGGTGGTTAATGAGTTTGTGGATGTATTCCCTGTTGAGATACCAGAATTTCCACCTGAGAGAGAGATTGAATTCTCGATTGAATTGTTTCTTGGTGTGGGGCCTATTTCTTTGGCTTCATACCGGATGTCACCGCTGGAGTTGGCTGAGCTGAAGAAACATATAGAGGAGCTGTCTGCAAAGGATTTCATCAGACCGGGTGTGTCCTCGTGGGGAGCACCTGTAATATTTGTGAAAAAGAAGGATGGAAGCATGAGGTTATGTACTGACTACCAGCAATTGAATAAAGTTGCGGTCAAGAACATGTACTCATTGCCGCATATTGATGACTTGTTGGATCAGTTGAGGGGTGCATGTGTGTTTTCTAATATTGATCTCCGGTCCGGATACCATCAGATTCAGATTAAGTCGCAGCATGTGCCTAAAACGGCATTCTGTTCTAGATACGGACACTACGAGTATCAGGTGATTCCTTTTGGGCTTACTAATGCCCCTGCGGTGTTCATAGATTATATGAATCGTATTTTTAAATTGTATTTAGATCAGTTTGTAATTGTGTTCATCGACGATATGTTAATCTATTCTAAGAGTAAGGAGGAGCATACTGAGCATCTGAGGATTGTGTTGCAGATATTAAAGGATAAAAAGTTGTATGCGAAGCTGTCAAAGTGTGAATTCTGGTTATCTGAGGTGAAATTTCTGGGTTATGTTATTTCTAATAGGGGTGTTGCGGTGGACCCAAATAAGATTGATGCTGTTATGGATTGGGAACGACCGAAAACTGTTACTGAGATACGGAGCTTTCTGGGTCTTGCTGGATATTATCGTAGATTTATTGAGGGGTTTTCCACAATGGTACTGCCGTTGACCCGATTGACACGAAAGGATACTCTTTTTGTGTGGACCCAAGAATGTGAGAGGTGTTTTCTGGATCTTAAAGAGAAATTAATTACTGCTCCTGTGTTGACCCTCCCCGATCTGGAAGGTGAGTTTGAATTATACTGTGATGCTTCCAAGAAAGGTTGGGGTGTGTGTTGATGCAAGAGAGGAGAGTGGTTGCTTATGCTTCGAGGCAGTTGAAGCCTCATGAGGAAAATTATCCGACGCACGATTTGGAACTTGCTGCTATTGTGTTTGCCTTAAAAATCTGGAGGCATTCTCTGTATGGGATGAAGTTTGCTATGTTTAGTGATCACGAGAGCTTGAAGTATTTGTTTGATCAGAAAGAGCTAAATATGAGACAGTGGAGATGGGTTGAATTTTTAAAACATTATGACTTTGAACTGAAATACCATTTGGGTAAAGCTAATGTGGTAGCAGATGCACTGAGTAGGAAGTCTGTCAGCGTGTCCCAGCTGATGTTGTGGGATAATGAAGTGATTGAACAATTCCGTGACTTGAAATTGACGTATGTCTTTATTGGTAGTGTGGAAGAATTTAGGTGTTTACGGGTTGAAAATGAATTACATGAGAAAATCAAAGAAACTCAGATACGGAACGACAATATCAAGTACTTGAAAGGGCAGAGTGGGATAGCTTTGGATGAGCAGGGAGTATTAACGTACCAAGGCAGGATTGTTGTGCCCAAAGAGTTAGCAGATTAGGTAATGGAGGAGGCCCATAAGGGTCGGTATGCTGTACACCCAGGTGCCACAAAAATGTATCAAGATCTGAAAACTAAGTTCTGGTGGCCTGGGATGAAGAAGGATGCAACCCCGATTGCTGTGGGGCTTGAGTTGCCCATGTATGTGCTTTCTCCATCGTTGCGGGTGACTGCCGCCACTAGAGAAAGGTGGGATACTACCACTGTTCATCGAGATGTCATGTTACAGTGGGATGGTTGTGACTACTCGGTAGATCTGATAGGATTGCCGATGGCTAATTTGGAAATCATTCTGGGCATGGATTGGTTGTCCAGAAATTGCGTGATGATTGTTTGTTGTGCCTAGTGTGTGGTGATGTCTCCGTGTGACTCCATAGCCAATTCCTCGCCTTGTATATCATTATTGCAGGCTAGGAGAGCCTTGAGTGCAAAGGCATTTAGATATGTCATGTTGGGAGGTTTGGTGAGTGGAGCACAAGAGGATATCACTGTCATTCCTATGGTGAGGGAATTCCTCGAGGCATTTCCTGAGGAGATTCCTGAGTTTCCGCTACAGCGGGAGATAGAGTTCTCCATTGACTTGTTGCCTGGTGTGGGGTATATTTCTTTGGCTCCATATCGGATGTCGCCAACTGAGTTGGCGGAACTGGGAAAGCAAATTGAGGATCTTTCGGAGAAAGACTTCATCCGACTGAGCGTGTCTCCATGGGAAGCACCAGTCATGTTGTTATTGAGGCAAGATGCCTTATGCCATTACTTAAGCGTGATGGTGCTTTGTTTGAGGATGTGAAATTCTCTTCAGGGAAGCTAAGTGTGTAACACTTGGACTTTGTGGCAAGGCCACCCGCGATCTTGTATATGCGAGGCAGTGCATGTACATGTAGCTTGTGGGTTGAGTGGTCTCCATGGCTCTAGGTTCTTTTGTTGATTATAGATATGCTTCGTAAGTAGTTGGCATGTTAACACCATGGGTAGTGTAAAGCATAACATGAGTACGATAAACTGTGGTAATGCATCAATGTTATTTCACCTTTAATTGACTCTCGATTTTGCAGATGCCATGGAGATTGAGGTATACTGTTGCATTGAGTTTTTGATTTATTATGATATTGGAATTGAAAATTTTGCAGGTGTACGTGAACTAAGGTACGTCACTATGTGAATTAGTATGTTAACTAACATGTATTGGTTGAAATGAACGTGATCATGATTTCGTACTGTGAAATGAATATGAATTTATTTTGAGGATATGCACCAGCTGTCCTTCTACAGCCAGCATTCGGTGTTCCAGCTGAGTGATTTTCCCCTCCAAATATGTACCAAAAGCTTTGAGAGCTTCTTTAGTTTCTGTTCGTTCCTCAGTGTTCTTGAGGAGGAGTTTCTTCAGCTGTAGCTCAGCTCTAGTGTTGTGTAGGGAGTAAGCAAGTTGCAGGGATTCAGATGCTTTCTTGATTTCGTCCCTGACAGCTTGCAAGGTTGGTGCAGATGGTGCAGCCCTGATGCTACTGATGCTGTCTCTGATGGTGTTAAGGAGCTGCTCTCTTTCTGTTCTTTGTTGTTCCTGGAACTTGTTGACAGCAGAAGAGAGTTGACCCATTCCGTTCCTAAGAGCTTTCAGCTCTTCAGTGGTATCAGTCATGTTTATCTGAGGAACGGATGGAGTCTTAGGCTGCAACTTCTCCATCTTCTTCCCCAACATTTCAAACAGTTCAGCAATCCCTATCTGGAATTTTCTCCTTGAGCCAATGGGGATTGCTGGAATGGGGGAAGATGGCTTCTTCTTCTTATGGTTGATGTTGCCAGAAGCTGGAGGTCTTTCAGGTGCTTGCCGGACAGCAACCTCCTGTATTTTTGAGGAAGAGGGGGCAGTTGTTGTTTGTTCCTCCATCAGTAGAGGGACTTCTAAGCCCTCTTCTTCTGCTAGAGCCCTAGCAATGGCCTCGTCCCCAGAAGTGTTGGGACGAATGATGGGGCAAGAGAGGGGCCCTCATAGGCTGAGTTGCCTGGGAACAATTGACTTTTTCTTTTTAGGGGATTCAACCAGAATCCCCTTTTCTTTATCAAGGTTCTTTTGTGGTTGAGCCTCTTGCTCAGCCAGCTGTTCTTGTGCAGCAGGTGCTGCATTTATTTCTTTCATTTCCTCTCATTCTTGTTGCCTAGGAGAGGATTGTTGTATCACTGGTGGTGGTGAAGAATGAGCAGGTGATGGTGGAGGGGACAGAACGTCAGAGGAATTAGAAGTAGAGCTACTTAAGGATGGATCCCTAGTAGCTGGTGTAGATTTTGACGTTCCTCCAGTTTTAAGCCTTTTTTCCACAGGCTCATTGTCTTCACTATCCCCCTCCTTGTCAGAGAGGGTGATGGGTTTCTCAGAGGATGCTCCCTCTTGTCTTTTGGTGTTGCTGAAGGTTCTCTTCAGCCTCTGACTAGAACGTTCCCCCTTTCTTGGGGGAGCTTTGGCAGGGGACTTCTTTTTGCCCTGCTTGCTCTCAGTAGCAGCAGGGGCTTCCTTCTTCACCTTGGTGGGAGGTGGAATGGTTCTTCTTGCCTGGGTGTAGGCAAAAGTGGATGATTTTGAAGGGGTGGCCTTCGTGGTTGTCTTTTCTGGGGCCTTAAGGCCCTCTTCTTCACCAATGTCACCAGCATCAGTATGCCTAAATGCCTCAGGCAATGGTTCACAAGTCTCAATGTAGGTTCTCCTCAGGTTACTCCAGGTCTTTGAGTCGATGACAGACGCTACCACCAGCTTGTCGTCATCGTCAGTCTTTACACCAGCTCGTCGTCATCGTCAGTCTTTACTCCAGCTCTTAAACAGAGCTTTGTAATCAGGTAGGGAAGACAGACAGTAGTCTTCCTTATCTTTTTCTTCAGAATACCGTAGATAAGGGGTACTGCATCAAAATCAATGTTCCTCATAATGCAATAGATTTGCACCTGGAGTGCCCACTTGACAGTGGCATCGTGGGTGGAGGGAGTGAGGTTAGAGTTGGCAAACAAAGCCCAGAATCTGGCTTCGTTTCTCATGCTTCCCTTGCAGAGGGATCCTTTGGAGTAGATGAGATTCTGAATGGCTATCAGGTTCTCCACGTCAGTAGTGAACTTCGACACATCCTTGCTATCGATGTATTCCTGATACGGGCATTTAGAAATGGTGGGGAGGTGGAGTACTTCCTTGATGGCAGAGGGGGAGAATGACACTTTCTTCCCCCTGACGGTTACCTCATCCTGCGTGTTATCCTTAGGAAGCCTCTTGGCATAGTATAAGAACTCTCCTACCAATGAGATGTTGACCTTTCGTTCGTTAGTGGTCAAGGCTTTCTTCACAAAGGAAGGAAGAGGAGCCTTGTCTTTCATGGAGATGTTCCTCTCTGGGTAGAGATGAACAACCTCTTCAGTGATTTCGGGCACCTGGTCACGGCTGGCCACAAGAGTAACTGTTACTGAGAGCTTAGTTAATGATGTGAATGGTTTCTACGCTAGGTGTGCCTAGAGAATCGTGCACTTGAGGATTTTGTTGGAGCATACGTATACTATTGGAGTGTGGGCTTGTGCTAAGCTCCCTCAGGTAAGCTCCTAGTTCTAGTTGACTCTTCTCTCTTGTGGCCCCACCGTGACGGTGGGCATTATGGTTGTATTGTATGAAAGTACATGGTATGATGTATATGTGCATTCATTCACATTCATATAGATGTTATATTATCTTGATGTTATGATGATGCACTGATGATATATATTATGAGGATCCTAGCCAGTGATCATGGTATGTAGGTTGCCTATGACTTGACTCTGGGAGCTATTTCATACTGAGATTGTGTTGACTGTCTATGGCTTGACTCTGGAAGTCATACATGTGTAACCGTCTATGGCTTTGACCCTGGGGTTACACAAGGATGATATGATGATGCTATGTTTATGTTGTATGTCTGTATTATATGCTTTATATCTGACTTGTCATGCAGGAAGTGGGCTCAGGGGTTAGAGGATCCTCTATGAACCTTGAGCTTACTTAGATGTTGTTATCTCACCTCGTTTGGGGACATCATTTCAGGTACCCAGAGCAGTGGTGATGCTTCTAGGAGCAAAGCCCCCGCATTGGAGTAGTTGATGATGCAGCTGATATTTTATATTATGTTTAAACATATGACGGCATGTAGATTTGTTAACATGCTTAATTATTGTATTGAGATTATGTTATGGATTTGTTTAGGCTCATGATTGTATCCTTAGAGCCATGGATGATTTACTAATGCTTTTATACTTTGAATTAATATAGACTTGTTGTATACATTCAGTTAATTTGGGCATGGAGCCTGATTGTTTGTATTGACCCATTAGGGGGATTGCAGTCCGTGTGGGACTTGCAAGCTATCTGTTTAAATTATTGTATCAATTAGGTTATCTGTATGTGTGGGACCATGTTCTCAGTTATCCGAAATACAGCCGTTATGCTATCCGTGAGACTCCGTCAGGAATGACACTTGATGTCATATTTTGATGGTCAATGGCCACTAGTACTGGCTCATGGGATTAATTAGTAGATGTATGTTTAGATTTACGCTTTCGCAGTATCTCACGTGAACGTTTTTAGAAATGTTTTCATAAAAGGTTTTGGAAAAAGTTTACTCATATTTTTGTAAAATGTTTTATTATTCTTTTAAAATAAAGTCTTCCGTTGTGTATGCCAAATATCATATATGTTAACAACCGGAGTACTATGGGGTGTTACAATTTTGGGCTCCTGGTCACGGATGGCCACATGAGTAACTGTTACTGAGAGCTTAGTCATGGTTATGGAAGAAAGAAGGGTTTAGGGAAAAATGTAGATGGAAGTGAGAATAAGAATGAAAGTTTCTAAGTTTAGCTGAGAATGGTAAAGATTGAAGAAGAAAGGAGATGAGTTTAAATAAGCATGCAGAGAAGGGAAAATGAGGAGTTTTTCAGGACGTGGAGGTTAAAGACACAGAGTTGAGGAGGTGGTGGAATGGGGAAGTTACAGAACGAATGGTCAGGGTAAGTGGTATTCAACTTCTACTGATGGTGGTAAGGAGATGGAACGATTTTAGGTTAGAAAAGTGGGAGAGAGGGGAATAGGGTAGGAGCAGTTGCATTAATGGTTGAGGAGATAATTGCTTTTTCAGTGCACGTTTTCAAAATTTGCAATGAGTACAGATTTGATAACGGCTGCGTATATGTAAGTGACTCAGCATGGACAGATGTCCTTATCACTCTTATCTCCTAAGCCAGGGAACATTCCCTTTGACTTTTACCTATACTATAACAATAATAACCTAATTCCTAATAAATAAAGTGCAAGCCTACTTAATAAAAGAACTTGAAACATAAATTGTATGGCAAAGAAATACTAATTATTTAAAAAATTGCAAATGAAGGTGTGTGCAAATAAAATATATATATAATAAATTTTTAATTTTTTTTAATATTGGAATGTGTGGTTATTGAACCACCCCAAAACTACGTTCTTGGAACGGAACATATCTTATTTGAACTTGGAGTTGAACATCAGTCGTTCCTTCCATTTTGGGAGCTGGGTGGTTAAGTTTAATCACCCCAAAACTTTGCTCTTTGTTAGAAAGCAAAGGTATCCACTGGATTGCCTCCCAGTTAGCGCTTAGTTTAATGTCTTTAGCTAGACATGTTACTAACCTCTCAGGCTTCTGAGGAGGTTATTGAGGGAACTTCAGTATCCCCTGGTAAATGTCCTGGTGTTCTGGTGTTAAGGCTAGCAGCTATCTGTCCCAGGTGGGACTCAATGTTTCTGACCACAGCATCGTTCCTGGTAACATATTCTTGTTAGTACATAGGTGTCCTAGAGACAATCTGAGAGTCAGATGGATCCATGTACTTCTTTATTAGTTATGAATAAATTTTATGAATAAAAGCATTATTTATCTTGTTTCATATTGCATGTCTCAAATATTGAATATGAGTAACTGGATAAAGCCCTTGGAATGGAACGGGTGTCACATTGAGGATCTGTGATAGAGATCATGATCATGAGGACTCAATGACACCACACGTCCATTGCCAGAAATATGTTCCTAGTCTAGAGATACCGATAATGGGCATTGGTTATCTCGGGTAAGACTAGCACGACTCAGCTATTTGCATGGAGATGCAAGGTAGAGTCCTCGTGAGCTACAGACATGGAGATGTCTTAGCTGACTCGTTGGTGGACCTATTGGAGAATAGCTCGCACTGAATTGACCCACAAAGAGACACTACAAGGAAATCTCACAGATAATATCAATATGCAATGTCTCTTATTATTTGGGTGTGTCTTTCCTTAGACCTGACGTTGTCATATAGACCTGTGCTCTGGAAGGCTTGCTTTGATTATATATCTTGTCTGCCTGAAACATGAAGAATTGTAGGTATACTCTTGGGCATGCCCTAAGGACTCAAGGCTAGTGTGACAAGCTAAAGGAATTCGTCAATCTCTGTGAGAGATTAGGTTAATCGTAGACCGGTGAAATCGGGATGACATTTACGGGACTCGGGAATCTATGCATAGTAAAGGAGTCATGAGATGGCCCGCTCTTTAGAGTCCGTAAATGAATATTCCCTGTTTCGGCAAAAGCTAACCCTAGACCACAAGGGTTGATACGTTTTCCTTGACCTAGGTCAATGGGATGGATAACCGAGACGAAAGGACAATTCACACGATAACCAAATAGGCATAACAGGTTGATCATTCGATGAACTGAACTAGCTCTGGGACAACAAAGGCCTAATGAGCCCAAGCCCATTTATGTCAGTGGCTATGTTGGGCCTGATGGGTCGCACACAAACACCTTAAGTTGTCTTGAATTCTAGCATATGTGTTTTGGGCCCAATAAGGCATAATGGGCCTAAGTTGGAAAAGCCCACATATTGAGCCAAGAGAGAGTAGGTGGCATCATGGGTCAAGTTGGACTTAATCCATGATGCAACCTAATTAATTTAAATGTTAAATTAATAAAATTAATTTGAATTATAATTTCGAATTTCGAATTGGAAATTTGAATTTAAATAAAATTAATTTAAATTCTAATTTTGAATTTCGAATCTGAAATTGGAATTTAAATATAGTCATTAAATTAGATTTATTGAAGATGGAGAAAATAAAGGAAACCAATCAATTAGATTGATTGGAAACAAATCAATTGGATTGATTGACCAAAATAAAGGAAACCAATCAATTAGATTGATTGGAAACAAATCAATTGGATTGATTGACCAAAATTAAGGAAACAAATTAATTAAATTAATTGGCTGAAATTGAGGAAACAAATCAATTAGATTGATTGACCAAAATTATAGGAAACCAGTTAATTAGATTAATTGGCTGAAATTGGGGAAACCAATCAATTGGATTGATTGGATAAAATTAAGGAAATTACCCAATAAGATTGGGATTTGATGAGGGCGCTGATTTGACCTAGTCTTAGGTTAATGAGTCTCTTACAAGACAACAAGGTGGTGTTGATTTCCATCGGAGGACTTGTGTTCTTCAAGTCTGAAGAATTGATCAAGAACGCATTTGATCAGGAATAATAATCTGAATAAAGGTATCTATTTTAAATCCTAACATGTCTATTGCATGATTCATGGGTTAAACATGATTGAGGGTGGGCAAAGGTTGCTTCTTTCGCATAAAAATTTAATTTTTCCCTCTTTTATGTTCATGGCCTACAAAGGCTACTTGCAATTCTTTGACATAGCTTTCCAAGGTGTTGATGCGTTGATCATCTCTTTGGAATGGAGCATAATTGGTTCTTCTCTGTGGTTCATATGCTCCGTTCCCACTGCTTCTGCCTTGTTGATACTGCTGCTGCTGATTGTTGTATAGCCTTTGGTTCATGGGTGGTCTCCATTGTGGATTATGGTTCTGATACTTCACTATGGTTCCTCCAGGGTTTTGATTGTTGTTGCTTCCTGCAGTCTGGTTGTCTCTGGCCTGGGTGAAGTTCTTGTTCCCGAAGTTCTCTGCATAACAAACCAAGGCAGTAGATGGACAGTCTGTTGAATCATGAAGGTCACCACAGGCTGAGCATGGTTCACTCTCAATTGCTGTGAGTTGTAAGACTTCCATCCTTGGTTGTTCTTGATCAGCTTTTAGATTCTTCACCTCATTCATCAGGGTGGCCAATTGGGATTCCATGGCAGTTTGTTTGTCTAATTCTAGCATTCCTGGCTTCCTTACTGGGCTCATCCGTTCCAGTGGCCATTGGAGACATCTTTCTACAGTGCCTTCAACGATTTCGTACCTAGATTCAAGGGTACATGTAAAGAAATATCCTCCTGCAGCAAAGTCTAAATGTGATTGAGAAGTATGATCAATGCCTTTATAGAAAGACTGTAAAACTCCCCAACTCTCCACCCCATGGTTTGGACATTTTCTGATGATGTCCTTGTATCTCTCCCAAGCCTCATAAAGATTTTCTCCATGAAACATTCTAAAGTTAGAGAGTTCCGCCCTAACATCAACTTGTCGAGACATAGGGAAAAACCTTTCTATGAACTTGTTAGAAAGTTCCTCCCAAGAGTGGATGGATCCAGGGGTGAGAGTTTTCATCCATGTTTTTGCTTTTGAGCCTAGGGAATGAGGAGAAAGCCTCATTCTCATACTTTCCTCTGTCACACCCTCAGCTTTGAAGTTATCACAAATGTCTTGAAAGTTTGTGAGGTGTGTGTAAGGATCTTCTGCAGGGAGTCCATGAAAGACTCCAACTTCCCTGATCATGTGAAACATGATGTGTTTTAATTCAAAATTAGGGGCTACATGAGGGAGGATTACTCCCCTTTCTGGTCTGTTCCTGAAAAGAGCAGCCAGGGTTCTAAAGTTCTGTTCTGGAGGGATTTCATCATTATTATTGTGATGATCATCCATGTTTTGAAAAGTATTTTTCGTTAGATTTCTTCTCCTTCTATGTAAAGTGCGTTCTGGCTCAGGGTCAAAGAAGAACTCAGTTATCTCAGTGGAGTGGGGAGAATCTGTTTCAGACTCTTCACTCATAAACCATAAAACATATAGTATGAATCAGCAGAATATGTGACAAAACTAAAAAATGAAAATGAAATATAGAGAGTATGTATGTACTTAAAACAATAATATAGACAAAATGTAGTGCATCTATCCCCGTCAACGGCGCCAAAAACTTGTTGCGGGTCAAAAGCTGTTAGGTGAAAAGTATATTATGATGAAGACGTTCCTCAGTTTATTAAGAAAGAACACAATTTTTTTCTTAGTTCAACCCAAGTGCGCAAGTGCATGCATCAAGTAATAAATGGGAGTATTATGCTCAGATTATCGTTCCCACGAGGATAGAACTCTAATTAGTGTCTTATACTGTTTTACAAAGAATGAAAATGAAAAGAAAAGTTAGTAATTAACATGTTTGGTCAAACGTTCCCTACTGTCTTGACAACATTCCTCAAGGATAGTAGGTTCAATCAGACAGCAAACAATTCATCACTTCGTTATGTATGTCAACCTTCTTGTTTAGGGAAGGAACAACAATATTCATGAGAGGTTTATAGATACAAGATTAAATAAAGAAGAAAAATATAAAAAGTAATAACAATAATCAAGAGACAACATTGTGGATGGTTTAAAAACAATAATCACAGAAGGAACATATCCACTGCTCCATTCATAAATAGTTATTTTGTCTACTCAAGACTGAACATTGTTGCATTTGTTCCAGCCTCTTCTCTGGCAACTCTGATTCCTCAGCTCATGGACTAGATGGCTCACAATTTTCCATATTCCTACGGTCACTTGACTCCAACAGGTACTGGGTACAGGACCTTTAAGTGAACGAGGTGGTCCCTTATTCCTAAGGCAACCAGCACTATTGTTTCCACAAGACTGCCTTCCCCCTCTGGTTAAGCTGTCTGAAATCCCTTCCTTATGAAAGATCATTTCTCAGTATGTGTTTGATTTCCAAAGATACACAATGAATATAGCACTCTTAACCAGAGAAACACAAAAGCTGTAATACAGGAGTTTCGAAAATAACTCTTTAAGAACTTTGCAGTTTTTCCATTCCACAGACAATTTAGCCCATTACTACTAGTTTAAACATAATTATTTCAAACTGAGGTCCCATAGACCCGAGATTCAGTTCAGGGATAACACGTGGAAAGGAGAGAAATAACACTTGTATTTAAATGAAAACAAGTTGATTACAATAAAATGAAAAGTGGAGAAGATGGTTGTTGCTTATGAGGAGTCTCAAGTGGGTGATACAGAAAGAAGAAGTGTTGTCACTTAACTAAAGTTAAAACTATAAAAATAAAAACAACAAAAATAAACTAAGTGATCGCTTCTTAAGGATGTCAATCCCTCAAGAATTCGATGGATGTCTTCGTGCTGGAACGTCCTATTTATAGGCAGAAGAGCGAATGGCAATCTTGTAAATTCTTTGGAGTCGGTTTCTTGACTGCATGAAAGGGGCAGTGTGAATAGTATTTTGAGGGGCGCACGTGGCTGGATGGGTGATGTGCCTCTGGCAGATGTAGTTTTCTAAGCTGAAATTGATAAGAATTGAGTCATAAAAGAGCAGTTTATATACATATTTGCTTACTATATTGATTCTTTCCATGTCAATGATATTTCTCACATATTGGTTGTGTTTATATAGGTAGAAGAAGTGGAAACTGCGGAAGTGAAAAAAGCATAGTAAACCAAAGGTTTATCAAACATTCCCAGATTTGAATATTGATGTCCTCAGAATTCAATCAGAATAAGACTAAGGGAATAGGGAGTAGGAATCTCAATAGCATGGAATTTGATAGGAAGGATTCATCAGAGACATGATTACAGAGCATTCAGACTCTAAAAATTAATGCATTAATCAACAAGATTCATAATTCATCAGTTAAAAGCTGCAATAAAATTTCTTAAGATCAAGAATAAAGAGAATTTACTGAAACACTCCCTCACTAGGAATTCATTTCATTCACACTCAACTGTTTAGAGGGTTGGTGTTTCACTCGTTTCCCACTGAGTCAACACTACCATAGGCTTGATTATATTCTCGCTCCCCATAATATTGTGACATATCTCATAGATCAAGAGGTCTTTCTTAGGGTTATAACTTGGCCTGGCTAAAGGAAGGAAAAATTTAGAGAATGAGCTGCAAGATTAAAATTCAGATTCAAAGAGGAATAACTGTAATCATTTACATTTTGTAAACAACTTTTTTTTTTTTTTTTCAGTCCATTCTTATTCTTTTTTTCTTTTTAAACTCTTTTCTTGCTTGTCGTTTTCTTTTCTCAGAACAATTTTTCTTTCTTTCTGTTTACTTCTTTTCTTTTTCGATTCCTGAGTATTTTTCCTTTTCTTTGTTTCTTTCTAACCAACCTTACTTCCTTGGCTTTTGCCTTTTTCCCTGTACTTCCATACATCACAATTTATATCATCAACAATTAACATCTTTTCCTCAATTCAAATCTGAAAATTAATCTCAATTAAGGTGAGGATTTATATGGAAAGTGGCTTATTCATATTTATAGGTTTTCAAAGAATAAACAGGCCTAGGCTCAAAGGGGTTTAACTAAGGAATATCAGCAATGGTTGGCTATTTGGCCATCTAGTTTAAAGAAAGAACATGCCTCAATCATATCCATAAAATATATCACATACCAGTTCAAGCAAGAAACAAAGCAAGTTCTAGAGCCTTTCATACAGTGGGATGCACACTCAATAAAATTTTCTGTATAGGCTCAAAACTTCACGGCTATGAATGCACAGTAATTCTCTTATTCTTTATCTTAAAAAACTTCATTACTAAAGAGAGAATATTCAATGAATCATGAAAATCATTACATTGATGCTTATTATGAAAATATTCAAGTAAGTGCATCATCATGCTCTCAATCAATTACTGATTAAAATTCCTACCAATTATCCATTTATTTGCACTGAGTCAGAAAAATTTAAAATTTTCACGAAAACAAGGGCTTGGGGTTTTTCAAAAAAAATAAAAATCAAAAATTAAATTAAAAAAGAATTAACCTAAAGCAAAGGAGAAAGGATTTGAGATAGTTCCCTTTTTTAGCCGAATATTCTGTGTATGCTCATGAAGTTCCTCCGACTTATTCAATTGTGCTTAGATGAACCAAGCATTCCCCATTCCCAGATTTAAATGTTGTTGTCCTCAGCAACATATTTAAATCTTAAAAGAAAACGCGTCGACAAATAAAAACAACTAGTTGTTTCCTCTTGTTGTTTGTTCCCTTTTCTTCACCTGTAAAATTCACTCAATGATAGTCATTAGTCTCAACACCTTCTCCTATATTTTTATATTTTTCTTTATTTAATTCAAAATAAAAATAATTAAAATAGTGAAATTAAAATAAAACAGTAAAGTGTGGGTTTGCCTACCCATCAGCGCTTGTATAACGTCACGAGTATGACGTACCTGATTTACTTTCATGGTGGCTCAAAGCATAAGATTGGTGATGTCCAAGCTCCATCATCCAGAAATTATGTCCTAACATAGTGCTCTTGTGCATATAAGTGAGATACAGTAGCCTCAAGAACTTTGAATTTGGTATTTATATGTTTTCCCTTGCTCCTGGGCTTCTTCATCTCAACTTTTGGCTTACTTTCTTGAGAAGACTCCTCATTGTGTTCTTCTTCACCTTTCTTTTCACCAATATAGTAGACTTGATCTTCCGGTTGAGCTACGGATGAGGGGACTTCTTTGTCAAAGAATTTGAAAATTGCTTGCTCTCCGTCTACCCGTAAATCAACTCACCTTTAAGTACATCAATCAGTGCTCCTGAAGTTGCCAAGAAGGGTCTTCCAAAAATCATAGGAATTGTAGCATCTTCTTCAATGTCAAGGATGACAAAATCAACAGGAATGATGAATTTGTCTACCTTGACCAATATATCTTCAATGATGCCATAAGCTTGCTTTGAAGAGCGGTCAGCCAATTGCACTATCGTCTTTGTGGGCTTCACTTCAGTAATCCCCAGCTTCATCATCATGGAGAGTGGCATGACATTGATGCTAGCTCCAAGATCACATAAAACATTGTCCACTTCCACTTTGCCTATAGTGCATGGAATGCTGAAGCTCCCTGGATCCTTGACTTTGGTAGGTAACTTCTTTTGGATGATAGCATTACATTCCTCTGTCAGATTCACCGTCTCACATTCCTACAACTTACGCTTCCTTGATAATAGATCCTTCATGAACCTTGCATAGTTGGACATGTTCTCTAAAGCTTCGGTAAAAGGAATACTGATCTGCAACCTCCTGAATATGTCTAGAAACTTTGAATACTGCTGCTTCTGAATATCTTTCTTTAATCTCTGAGGATAAAGGATTCAATCATATGGGGAGAGATCCAATGGCTTGTTCTGTTTTTCTAGAGCTTTCTTCTTCTCCCACTTGAATAGTTTCTTTTCGGCTTTTCAAGATTACTTTTGTCAACTTCAATTGTATCCTTTGCCTTTTCTTCCTTCTCTTCTTCAACTTATGCTTCTCCATCCTTCTTCTTTTCTTCGGGCTGCTCCTCTATAGGCTGAATCATTGTCCCACTTCTAGTGGTGATAGCATTGCAATGCTCCCTTGGATTGACAACTGTGTTGCTTGGAAAAGTACCCTGAGCTCTCTCAGAAAATTGCTTCGACAACTGGCCAATCTGAATTTCCAGATTTCTTATGGAAGCTTCTTGATTCCGGTGTGCTGCTCTAGTCTCTTGCATGAAAGCAGAGGTGTCCTCTCTGAAAGCATTTGCACCTTGAATATAAGAAGAAGTGGTCTTGCATAGCTGTGCAAAAGCTTTCTCCCACTCAGATGTGTTACTTTGAGGTGGAGGTTGTTGTTGCAATGGCATAGGAGGATTCAGTTGATGGGTTGATTTGATCGTACCAGATAACGTTGACCTCTACTGGTGACTTTTCAGTTGTTCTCACGTAGTCACAATCTTCAGTCGCATGAGCCTCTGCACAAATACCACATTTAATTTGAGAATTACTAACAGAAGAAACTTGAGAATGATTAAATTGTTTAGTAAGAGCATCTAATGTTCTTGTTATTTCTTGTGCACTTGCAGCATTTGTTCATTTTGGGCTAAGATTGCATCATAGCCGTCGAGCTTCATAATTCCTGCTCTCCTTTGTGCAACTGGGGCATTGTCAAATTCTTGACAAGCTAAGGATTCTAACAATTCTAGCACTTCCTCTAGAGTTTTTGTTTTCAAGGAGCCCCCTGCAACAGCATTTACCAGTGTTCTTGTGTTGGGTGTCATCCCTTGGAAAATGATTCTTGCTTTCTCCCATGCTTCAATTCCATGTTGAGGACACTTCCTGAGTAATCCTTTGAATCATTCCCAAGCCTTGTACAAAGATTCACTTTCTTTTTGTTCAAAAGAGGTGATTTCCGCTTTGAGTCTTGCCATCTTTGAAGCTGAGAAAAATATGGCCAGGAATTTCCTTGCTAGGTCATCCCAACTGGTTATGCTTCCTTCAGGTTGAGACTGCAGCCAAGCTCTTGCATCATCCTTCAGTGAACATGGAAATGGTCTGAGCAAGATTCACGAGAAACTCCATTCACTTTTAATGTATCACAGTAAAGTAGGAAATCGTCAAGATGACTATAGGGGTTCTCTGTGCTTCCTCTAGCGAACTGATCTTTTTGAATCAGTTGTAGCAGCGCCGGCTTCAACTCGAAGTTGTTAGCTTCTATGGTCGGTCTAACAATGCTCGCCGTCTGTGGAACTCGGGCTGGAGTCATATAATCCCCCAAGGTCCTTGGAGGGTTCTGAACTTCATTACTGTTAGCCATTGGTTCCTCCTTTAGTTCCGTCGAAGTTGAGGCTTCTTTTGCTTCCTTCGCCTTCTTTGCTTTTGCGTCCTTTCTAAGTTTCCTTTCTGTCTTTTCTATCTCAGGATCAAACTGCAAGATTCGCGGGTTAAGAGTACCTCGCGTAAACTAAGATTAAAAAGATGTGCAGAAAAAATAGAAAGTGCAGAAAAATTAAAACAGAAAAAATAAAAAAACGAGTAAATACCCTTTTTGGTCCTCAACAAATTTTTCGATGCCTGCTTTAGTCCCTAGCAAATAAAAAGGCCCATCGTAGTCCCTAAGAAATTCAAAATGGACCCATTTTAGTCCTTTTGAGGACTAATATGGGTTTTTTTTGAATTTATGAGTGACCACGATTTCAACTAAGAAATTTTTAGGACTAAAGCGGGCATCGTAAAATTTGCTGAGGATTAGAAAAGGTATTTACTCTAAAAATAAACAAAGAATGCAGAAAATTAAATATGCAGAAAATTGATGCAGAATTTTTTTTTTATGCAGAAAATATTTTTGAAGAATGTATAAAGTGCAAAAAATTAAAGCGTCCAATATAAAAGTTAACTAGTTACTTCTAATGTTGAATAATTTGATCCTCGGCAACGGCGCCAAAAACTTGTTGCGACTCGGCAAGTGCACCGGTCGTAAAGTAATAAAGTGTACCGGAGTACGAGATCGTTCCCACGAGGATCAGAATCTTCAAGCACTAGTTCACTAATTGCGTTTTAGTTAGACAATCAAGAATTAGATTTGAGAGAATTATAATTGAAGAACTTTAAAAATTAAAAATTAAGAACAAGTAATAACATTCAATTAAAGAAAATTCAGAATTAAAAAAAATAATTGAAAAAGATGATGATTGATTAAAAATGTAAAAACAAGTGTAGTTAGGGTTTCGACTTCCCCCAATATCCTCGTTATGTTATGAATTAAAGAGTCAAGAACCTTTTCTTAATATAATGTCAATCAATTCTATCTAAGTTAATTAGGGCTCAATTCCTTGTTACCCTAAATCTATGTGATCTTGAAAGAACTCTAGTTCCCCGATTATTCCCCAAGAAAACATGCATTAAGATCAAAAATTTAAAGATTGCACAATTACCCTATGTCTATCCCTAAATCACAAGGATTATGATAAATTTATCAATTCAGGATTCATGCACCAACATCCCTATTGTCATACAATTCCCAAAATCATTCTATAAGGAGCAAAATCATAGAAAGCATTAAAAATAGATAAATTCATTCAATTATAAAAAGAAAAGAATTCAGAGACAATTTAATCCATAAACATAAACGATTCAATTGGTTCCATCTACCTCTAACTACATAAATATCTAGCCTAGCATACTGAATTCAAAAACAATAATAAAGAAAAGAGAACCCCAAGCCTCCATTGATGTGATGTTGACTTGGTTCCTCAGTGTTCCAGCGCTCCGCAATAGAATTCCTCCTTCAGGTCTCTCTATGTAATTCTCTGGACTTGTGAATTGGTGTATTTGTCTGACCCTCAGCTCCCTATTTATAATCTTCAAAGCCACATCCTTCATTGCATCTCCCACCGTATCCGTATCAGATTTGTAATTGATTTTATAATTGTTTCCTTTTGCGTTTAAGATCTTGTAGATTGGTGACAGATTTAAGACTTTGAATCTTGTTATAATCCTGCTTCAATCTTCCATGAATCTCTTTAAATCAGTGTTTGATTTGCTTTTGTTTTAATTTCGGATATCAAAATCCGGTATCCATTGGAAAAACTCAGCAAATCTTAGTAAATCTTTGCTGTTTGGAACGTGCTTGGGCGCTCAAGCGCGCTGTTGGCCGCTTGAGCGTGCTGAATTACTTCAAATAATTATTTCTGCCTGCCTGAGCGCGCTCGAGCGTGCTACTGGGCGCTCGAGCATGTTCCTCGAGTCTGAATTTTTGTATTCTTGGGCGCTTGAGCGTGCATCTGTGCGCTTGAGCGTCCTATTGTGCCCAGTTTGGCTATTTTTCCTGCTTTCAAACGCTCGAGCGTCCTCTGTTGCGCTTGAGCGTGCTTTTCTGGCCCTTTAATTGTAATATTTTGGCTTCCTTTGGTTCCATATTGCGCTGTTACTTCTTCGTCCTGATTTCTTTAGCAATTTTAGCACCAAATCTTTGTAGTTTTACCTTCAAAATGCAAATAACATCAAAACGTCAGCTCAATTTCCTAACTTATGACTTATATATTGTAAAACCTTGAATGTCATGCATTCTACTACATAACCCTTGTATTATTTAGCCTAAAAACATGGTAAACCAAAGGTTTATGAAGCCGCAACCAACTCAGAAGACTTTTTGATACTAGTTGGCTAATACTATTTTGAGCAGCATATTTAACTGTTGGGATAAGTTTTAAAAATAAATAAAAGAAAAATAGAAAATGAAAAGTTTATGGTGAAGAGGTGTGTCCCTAGGTATCTGTTAGTGGATAATTAATATGTTTAGATTTCCTATGTTAGTCATTATCACTCTTAATCATTTGTTATTGCTTATAAATAGCACATTGTGACTCTTGTAAAATAGCTTGGCAGTATCAGTAATAGAATTGAAGTATATTCAGAGAATTGTCTTTGTGTTTGTGTGTGTGAGCACTAGTTATAGGGCCTGTGAAATAACAAATTGGTATCAGAGCTTGAGCCAATGGAGAATATGAGTAATAGTCTTCCAGTGCCCTGCCTGACAAAGGTAAACTATGAAAACTGGAGCGTCCAAATGAAGGCTCTTCTAAGAGCCTATGACAGTTAGGGGTTGGTGCAAAATGGGTTCGTAGAACCTGAATCAACGGAAGGATATTCAGCAAATCAACTCAAGTAGTTGAGAACAAAGGATGCATCGGCACTCTTTATGATGTTTCAAGATGTTGAGAAAGCGGTGGTCTTGAAAAGATTGGAGGTGCAACGACGGCCAAGGAGGCCTGGGATATATTGGAGACGGCCTACAAAGGCGCGAACCGTGTGAAGCAGGTCAGACTTCAAACTCTTCGAGGAGAGTTGGAGGGGATGAAGATGAAGGAAACTGAAGGAGTGTCGGATTTCATTACCAGGGTTCAGATCGTGGTGAACCAGTTGAAATGGAATAGAGAGGTGTTGACCGACTCCAGAATTGTTGAAAAGATTCTGAGGTCGTTGACAGACGACTTCGAAAATGTGGTATATGCAATTGAGGAGTCTAAGGACTTGGCTACGCTTTCTGTTGAAGAGCTAGTTGGTTCTCTTGAAGGGAATGAGCAGCGCAAGAAGAAAAAGAAGGAGGAGTCTCTTGAGCAAGCACTCCAGACCTAAGCAACAATTAAGGATGAAAAGGTGATGTACTATCAGAATGTCCGAGGTAGAGGTCGGGGACGTGGAAATGGCCGAGGTGGTCGTCGCCGAGGTCAGGAGGTGAAACATGAAGAAAAAGCTTAGACGAGTTAGCAAAACTGGAGAGGTAGAGGATATGGCCAAGGTGGAAGAGGCCGATGGTTGAATCAAAGTAATATAGAATGTTATAAGTGTGGCAAATATGGTCACTACACAAAAGATTGCAACTCGGACATATGCTACAACTGTGGCCGAGTTGGGCATTTTGCTAAAGATTGCCAAGAGGAAAGAAGAGCTGACGAGACTTCAAACTTCATTGCAGAAGGAGAAATAAGAGATGGAGGAGTTCAGATGTTAGCACATGGTGAAACTAGCTCGAAGAGTGAGACGAAGTGGTACTTGGATACTGGTGCCAGTAATCACATGTGTGGTTACAAACATTTGTTCAAAGAGTTGAGAACAGTGGAAGCCGGACATGTCTCTTTTGGAGACGCGTCCAAAATTGATGTGAAAGGCCGTGGTACGGTATGCTTTCTACAAAAGGATGGACGGGTTGGAACAATTTGGGATGTGTACTATGTTCCCGAGCTCAAAAGTAACATTTTGAGCATTTGACAGTTGATGGAGAAAGGTTACTCGGTTCTAATGACAGACCGAGTTCTACTATTTAAAGATAAACAAGGGCGTTTGATAGCCTGAGTTCAGATGGAAAAGAACAAAATGTACAAGTTGAGTTTGGGGAGCATGGAGGGTCGGCTGTCTGCAAGCCGAGGTAGAGGATAAGATGTCTCTGTGGCATCGACGGTTTGGACACCTTCATTATGGTGGTCTAGCCGAGCTGATGAAGAAGAACATGGTAGTGGGACTGCCAAAGATAAATTCTGAAAGACAGTTATGTGAAGACTGTATGCTGGGTAAGCATGCAAGAAGCCCGTTCCAAAGGATGGAAAGATATCAGGCTAAGCATCCTCTGGAGTTGATACATACCGACCTGTGTGGACCCGTAACTCCGGGGTCCTTCAGTGGAAAGAGATACTTTGTTTCGTTTATTGATGATCTCAGTCGTAAGACTTGGGTATATTTTTTGAAGGATAAGTCTGAGGTGCTAGAGGCCTTTAAGAGGTTTAAAGTGATCATAGAAAATGCAACCGGGAGATACATCAAGTCGGTCTGTTCTGACCAAGGTGGCGAGTATGTTTCAATAGCCTTTAAAAGGTATTGTGAAGAACACAGGATAAGGCAATTCCTAACCGCGCTGTACACACCACAGCAAAACAGAGTTGCTGAAAGAAAGAACTTGACTATCTTGGATATGGTGCGTTTTATGTTAAAGACTAAGAATATGCCTAAGGAGTTTTGGGGAGAAGTCGTACAATGTGTTGTGTACGTGAAGAATAAATGTCCGTATTCAAGTGTGAATGATAAAACCCCACAGGAAGCATAGAGTGGTCTAAAGCCACTAGTGGCTCATTTCAAGATTTTTGGTAGTGTTGTGTATGCACACATACCGAGCCAAGAACGAAGCTTGAAGATAAGAGTAAGAAGTTTGTGTTTATTGGATATGATGAGAAGACGAAGGGGTACAAGTTGTTGGATCCCGTCAATAAAAGGGTGTTGGTAAGCCGAGATGTGAAAGTGAATGAAGAAGATGAATGGGACTAGAATAGTACATCTAGGGTCAATATGGAACCCGTAAATATATCAATTGAGGTCGGACAACCTTCAACCCATATCCCGGCAAATCCTGAAGTCTCTGATGATGAAGAAGAGCAGAGACAACCGAGAATGAGAAGCTTGCAAGACTTGTATGACTCAACTAAAGAAGCACATCTCGTTTGCTTGTTAGTAGATTCTGAGTATTTGAGCTTTGAGGAAGCTGTCCGGAATGAAAAATGGCAATCTTCCATGGAAGAAGAGATAAAAGCTATTGAGCAAAATAAGACATGGGAATTAGCCGAGCTACCAAAAGGAAGCCAGCCCATCGGTGTGAAGTGGATATATAAGAAGAAGATGAATGCTAAAGGGGAGATTTAGCAATTCAAAGCCCGACTAGTAGCAAAGGGGTACAAGCAGAAATCTCGAATAGACTATGACAAGGTGTTTGCACCCGCAGTGAGGATGAAGACAATCAGGTTGTTGATCTTACATGCAGCCCAACTTGGATGGCCGATCTATCAGATGGATGTGAAATTGGCATTCTTAAACAGTGTACTTGAGCATGAGGTACATCTCGAACAACCTACGGGTTTCATGAAAGTCGGACAAGAAAGAAAAGTGTTAAGGCTGGAGAAGGCTCTGTATGGGCTGAAGCAGGCACCGCGGGCTTGGAATACCCGTATTGACTCTTATTTCAAGAAGGACGGATTTGAGCAATGTCCATATAAACATGCCCTATATCTGAAGAAGAAAGAAGGTAATATTTTACTGGTTGCTTTATATGTTGATGATCTAATCCTCTTGGGAAATGATGAAGGGATGATACAAGACTTCAAGAAGAAAATGACAAAAGAGTTCGAGATGACGGATCTCAGTCTGATGAGATACTTCCTTGGTCTGGAAGTCAGACAAGACAAATCCGGGATCTTCGTATCTCAAGAAGCTTATGCAAAAGATATCCTGAAGAAGTTCAAAATGATAGATTGCAATCCGATTTCAACTCCTATGGAACCCGACTTAAAACTTTCGAAGTATGATGGAGGAGAAAGAGTTGATCCGAGTAATTACCGGAGTCTAATAAGATATTTGAGGTATTTAACTTGTACGAGGCCAGACTTGTGTGTAAGTGTTGGGATTATAAGCCGGTTCATGGAAGATTCGGGCTACACACATGGGAAGGCAGCAAAGAGGATATTGAGATATGTTCAAGGAAAAATATCGCAAGACTTCATTATTCGAAGTCAGACAAGTACAAGCTGATGGGATATTCAGATAGCGACTGGTGTGGAGATGTTGATGACAAGAAGAGCACGGCTGGCTATGTGTTTTTTATGGGAAACACGGCATTCACGTGGGTGTCAAAGAGGGAACCCATTGTGACTTTATCTACATGCGAAGTCGAGTACGTTGCTGCGTCCTGGTGCGTTTGTCACGCAATGTGGCTGAGGAATCTATTAGGTAAATTGGAGAAAGAACAAGTCGGCCCAACCGAGATCCGGGTTGACAACAAGTTTGCAATCGAGTTAGCAAAGAACCCGGTCAACCATGAGAGGAGTAAGCATATAGATGTCAGGTTTCATTTCATCCGGGATCAAGTCAAGGAAGGAAAGGTGGAGCTCACTCATGTTGCAAGTCGAGATCAAGTGGGTGACATATTTACGAAGCCATTGCCAACGTTGCTGTTAGAAAATTTCAAGAAGAAGATTGGGATGAAGGATGGTAGAAGAATTTAAAGCTTATGGGGGAGTTTTGTTGGGATAAGTTTTAAATTAAATAAAAGAAAAATAGAAAATGAAAAGTTTATGGTGAAGAGGTGTGTCCCTAGGTATCTGTTAGTGGACAATTAATATGCTTAGATTTCCTATGTTAGTCATTATTACTCTTAATCATTTGCTATTTCTTATAAATAACAGACTGTAACTCTTGTAAAATAGCTTGGTAGTATCAGTAATAGAATAGAGGTATATTCAGAGAATTGCTTGTGTATTTGTGTGTGTGAGCACTAGTTATAGGGCATGTGAAATAACATTAACTGTCACAAGCACAATAGAACCCTGGCTGACATTTTTATCTCGGAACCAAGACTTCGCTCACTACCGAGCTGGGGGTTTCTATTATGGTCGGCCCAATAAAGATGGCCCAATATCAAGGGACCAAGTCGCATTTGCTGTACCTTGATGGTGCTGTTATATCAGCACCTATGCAACATGTACCCAAAATAAGACACCATAATGTCTTACTTGGAATTCCCCCTCATCCCCTTTGTCTGAACAGGCACTTAAAATGCCTCCCCCTTATGCTTTCCTTGCACAGCAGCTACCCTCAGCATTGTAGCAGCTGCAAAGTCTCTTGCGCTTACAAGGCCAAGCTAAATGGCTCTTCCCCATAATAGTTGACTTAACTCTCTCCTCATGTCCACCATGGAACCTATAAATACCTCTTCCCTCTTCTCCACCAGACACACAGTACCTCTACTTGTCTTGTTACTCTATCAATTTGGAGAGTTATTGTAGCTGTCCAACACCACCCACCCATTATTATACACTGCACTTGGGGACCTCTTCACATAGCCTTGGTCTTTACCATTGCTGTGAAAGACACCCCCTATAGAGATCATAACACCCATCTGGGTTACATATTTGGCTCTCTTACTTAGCTAACGGTTCACAAATATAGCAAATTTATCATGATAAGAAATTTTCACTTTTTTTTTTAAAAGTTTTTCTCTTTTTTAATCTTCGATCAAACATTTTTTTATGCATTGTATTGTTTAATAATATACCTAAAAATATATTTCATGATAAAATACATATTTTTTGAAACTTTTATTTTTTTATTCAAAAGAAATCTAAAATGTGGCATGAGAACCGAGATAATAGGTTAAAGTACAAGCAAAGTAACGATAGAAATTCAACTTCAAAATGAAATAATTTTCAGATTTGATATCGTGTTTATTAAATATTTGTATGCCCCCCCCCCCCCCCCCCCCCCTTTTTAGCTTTTCTTCTGTTCCTAAAAAAAAAAATCTTGGCCAAATATTTTTATAAAAATTATTTTTAATGAATAAAAAATAAAAAAAGGTTAGAAACTGTTGAGAAGAGTTTTTTTTTAAGATGTAGTTAGCTTTTTTAGAGTTTTTGTATTTATTTTTTAATTATATTCTTATTCTAAATTTATATTTATAAATCGGGTTCATTTTTTCCTCAGTCAATACGGATAAGTTATCTGCAGTAAGTTCAATACGACGTCGTTTTGAGACGAAAATTATGGTATTTTTGTAATTTTAATTTATTTCAGAGTTATAATAGTCTTTATATTTATAATTTTTTAAGATTTCAATATCAAAACGACGTCGTTTTAGGAATAAATGCAGATAACTTATCCAGAAACATTTTTCCCTTATAAATTTTACCCTCTTGACAAATCATTAATGCGTGTTAGTGATTTGGTGCATCCAAATCTTTTTGAGTACATCTTTCTGGATGGAGCTTTTTTCTAATAAAATTGTTTTATTCATTCTTCGATCAATTTTTTGATTTGAAATCTTCATCAACTATTTGTCTTTTATTTCTTATCATATTTGGGTTTGTCTAAATAGTAGAGGCTTTTTTTAATTTTTTATTTATTTTGATACAATGGTGGCTAATATTATATCTCTGAGAATTTGTTATGGCTTTCCCAGAAGAAGTATATCGAGAAAATTGTTAAGAAGTTTAATATGAAAAGGGCCAAACAGATGAATACTCCCCTTGTGGGACATGGAAGTCTGACAAGTGATATAAGAGAAAGAATAAATGATGAAAGTGTGATATTCATCATGCGGTTGGCAGCCTCATGCATGTAATGATATGCACTCGCCTCGACATCTCTTATGCCGTCAGTCTTGTAAGCCGATTTGAGTCAATCCCTGGAATGGAACATTGGGCCACTGTTAAATGTATACTCAGATATCTCTGAGGTACAAACCACAAAGTGTTTATGTTCTGGGAAAGGAAAACTTGAATTGGAAACACTTTAAGATTTTGGGTTGAAGTGATTCTTTACATGGTATGAGAGCTTGAGTGATCATGAGGTCACGAGTTCGATTCTCACCGCCCCCACTTTAAAGTGAAATTAAAATAAAAAGCACAAAAAAGGTAAACAAAAAATTAAGCATGTGCAATATCCACGCTTCTAGTTTAAAAGACCATTGCGTAAGGAGATGTATTAGAAAATAATATAAATCATTAAAAAGACCCTACCCAACATCTTGTTTTGGGTTGAAGTGGTTCTTTAACCTAGGTGGTGAAACTGGCTAAAGAAAGTCGATGTCGGGATACTAGATTATTTTTGCCGGTGGAGCTGTATCTTGGTGGTCTAAGGTCCAAAAATACGTTTTCTTGTCTACCGTAGAGGCAGAATATATTACAACAATAGAAGCATGTAAAAAAATGTTGTGGATGCAAAATTTATTGCTTGAGTTGGGTCACAAGTAAGAAAAATATATGTTTAAAATGCAATACATTTGGTGAAAAATTCAACCTATCACTCTTACTCAAAGCATATCAATTATAATTGGATCCGATATGTGATAAAGAGAAACATTTACATATTGACAAAGTACACACCTATAAAGCACAGACTCGCGTTTTTTTTTTTAATTGTGCGTGTCGGACACGTGTTCGACATGAACACGTTCTGACACACGGTTAATATTTTGGGACATGTGGTCAACTCTCCGACACGCTCCAACATGTTTTTCCGAAGTGGTCAACGCTCGGATACTTTTTTTTTAGTCTTAATTTTATATTATTAATTAAAAATTAAAAAAATTATTTATAAATCAATTTTTTTCTGTTATGAAATTTGACATGAAAAATTAACAAGGTACGAAAAATTAATATTTTTTATATTTATGTTATGAAATTTGAATATTTGACTGGTTGTATAACTTATTATGGACTGTATTAAATATAAATTATATTATATATATTAAAAATATTATTTAATATCAAAACGTGTCCCAACGTGTCAGAATATGCCATTTTTAGAATTAACGTGTCGGCGTGTCGTGTCGTGTCGTGTCGTGTCCTGTGTTAGTGTCCGTGCAATATCATAGGTCCACACCGACATGATAAATTACAATATTGTTGTTTTCTTCATCATCTTTTCGCTCATAATGTT
Organism: Gastrolobium bilobum; assembly: GCF_033153095.1. Taxonomy (NCBI): domain Eukaryota; kingdom Viridiplantae; phylum Streptophyta; class Magnoliopsida; order Fabales; family Fabaceae; genus Gastrolobium; species Gastrolobium bilobum. The sequence continues at coordinate 91,262 of NW_026895101.1, read as the reverse complement.
TGTTCCGCCACGACAGAGGTTGACGATCTGAGTTGCAATCTAGATCACAAAAGTAACATGATTTAGTGCTTACAAATTAGTATGTTCTTCAATTTCGGTTTTTCAAATAAGGAGCGAATTTAAAATATATAAAATATAACCGTTACTCTAAAAATTATTTGTTAAAGTTGGGATAAAATTTATGTACATATAAAACTATATACTAATTTTTTTTTTATTCTTAACTTCCTAAGCAAAAGTCATAATCTATTTTTGTGCTTTAAAATGTATATCGCAGTTTAAAGGAACCGAATCCATATATGATACGGGTATGAGCAAACTGGCTAGTAAATTTGCTATCGAGTTGACAGTGATTCTCGCCACCCCTCAAGCAATAATATTGATTAAAAAATGATATAATTTATGCTATTAAATTGCAAATATAAATAGAAAAGACAATTAAATTAAGGGAAAAGTGTGTATCATTTTGAATAACACAAAGTTGTGTCATTTTAAGTGAGAGAAAGAGATAAATCATAGGAGAGAGAATAAGTGAATTTTTTTTTAAAGATGTGGAGCCCACCTCTTTGTGAAAGTGAAAGAATATAAGGTGTATCATTTAAAATGACACACCTTTTTACACACCTTTTTCTCTTCAATTAATTATTAAAAACATTTCACGTAATAATAATGTTATACCCCAAAAAGAGTCATGATAGTAACTAATAACGTTTACTATAGCACAACGTGTACCAAAAAAGAAAGTACGTTTATGATAACCGTTTTATATTATCACAGCGTTTTAATAAAATAGTACAACAAAGACATCACAAAATCATAAAAGTGATAACGCATTAAAAGTACACCACCACCAGTAAACATAATCAAATGAATGATAGTGATAATCTGATTTCTAACTTATTCCAAAGAATGAGATGTGAACAACTGCTGCATGCATGACATTTTTCTCTCGAGATAAACATCAAACATTGAGAAGCCTTCTCTGAGTTCTCTCCTTCATCCCTTGTCTTGGTAGCACCTCAAAATTTGAATGTGACAGAAAAACAACATTTTGGTTGCTGCCATGTGCACTTGAAGCAAGCCATTTTCGTTTTGGGGGAGTTAGGGTATTATCACACTCATTGGAGCTCCAAGGAAGCACTTTTATGAAGCAAGAACCCTCGTTTGCCAAGCCAAATTCGTGTACTTAGTAGGAAAAAAGCAAAGTGTGATTTTTGACCTTGAAGACACTTCCTCTTGCTGTTTTGAGCTTTGGGTATATATATGCCCCTAACCTTTATATTTTAGTTTTATGAAAAGAATGGATTTTAACATGTAAAAATCATGTCTTGGGTGTGTAAAGTAGAGATTTTGATAACATAAGCTTTACAGGTTGGTAAAATGTTGGTAACATAAGGAAAAATTGGTTATATAAAATTAAAAGGTTGAATTGAGGACTTGAGGGGCTTTGGGATACCATTGAAGAACCTCTAAAACAGAAAAGAAAAGAAAGAAAGAAAAAAAAAAAAAACGCAGATTTTCTGCATTTTGTCGAGGGAATCGATTTCCTGCAACTGAGAATAGATTCCAGCCCAGAAAATGACAGAATCTTGGAATGTAAGCTCCACTAATGTGTTTCCCCGTCTACCACATAAGCCAAATATATTGATGCACTTCAATAATAGTTAAAATGTTAGAAATTTTCCTTTATGTGGTTAATATTAATTAATTAGTTTTCTGTTTTAAAATTAATCGGGTTAATGGATATTCCAATTGTATTATTTTGATAAGCCCATTGTGATCATGTTGAGTTGGGCTTTTGATATCTGTTGGTATTGGGCCTAGTTGTGCAGCAATGTAGGCTTTAAAGTGACCCTGGTTTTCCGTGATGGGTGGACCCAGTGGACACAAACTCTTTTTAGGGTATTTGGCTAGGTCCCCTCTCTAGCCTATTTATATTGGGATTAAATCCCATGAGCCGTCATGCTCCAATCGCTGAGGCTGCCACTTTCGGAATAGGTCATAGAGAGGAAGATTCTTTCATAATGTTCCCTAATTTCTTCTGGCTTTGTGATGATTTAATAAGTTACGCACCATCCCAATTTTGAGTTTATATTGTTTAGTATTTTATAATCATATACATGTTGGGAAATATCGGTTCCCTCATATCAGCTCAGGGGCCTTTGTGCGGAAGTCAATCAACAAGATCCTGATCTCGGATCTCGGCAATACCTCGGCCTGAATTTCACCAGGTCAGGCAGCGCAGCGGAAAAATCAAAAACGAAAAACAGGAGAGATAGAGAGAGAGAAGAAGAACACAACCAGATTTAACGTGGGAAAACCTTCTTCAAAGAAGAAGTAAAAATCCACGGGACCTAGTCCAGATCAAAAATCCACTATGAAAATAATGGTTACAAATAATCAGAATACACCAACGTGGTGGTTAACTCAACCTCTCAAACAATGGTGATAATCAAACTACCCTAGAGATGTTTCACTCAAACTCTCTCTAGTGATCTCTCAAATGCAAAGCATAAAGCTTTGCTCAAACAATCAAATAATTATCTCTCAAATTTTCTCTCTCTTTTTCTTAACATAGCCTCCACCCACAACTAATGAATATATAGAGGAGGTGAGATCTAGGGTTAGGGTTTTTAGAAAACCCCTCAATGGGCTTGGGCTTAGCATTGAAGGAGGAAGCCCAACAAATCTCCCCCTCCGACTTCAATGTGTCGGCTTCAGCATCAACCCGGCTCCTTCACAGCAGTCTTCAAATTTCCTTGCTGGAACCGGCTTCGTCATCATGTCCGACCAATTTTGGTCATGTGCACCTTGACGAGTTCGAGCTCTCCACCTTCCACCACATCCCGGATCCAGTGATACCTCACATCAATATGCTTAGTGCGGGAGTGATAGGTTGAATTCTTTGCAAGATGGATTGCGCTTTGATTGTCACAACCCAGCTCGTACTTGTCTTGATCATGTCTGAGTTCCATGAGGAACTTCTTCATCCACAGCATCTCTTTGCTTGCCTCAGTAGCGGCAATGTACTCAGCCTCAGTTGTCGATAGTGCAACACATTTCTGAAGTCTTGATTTCCAGGAGACAACTCTTCCGACAAATCTCATCAAATACCCTGTAGTCGACTTCCTCGAGTCGGCGTCTCCCCCTAAATCAGAATCCGAGTAGCCTTGCAACTCGGCTTTGCCTTCTCCAAATCGGAGAAATAAGTCGGTTGTACCTCAGATGTACTTGAAGATCCACTTCACTGCTTCCCAGTGCTCTTTGGCGGGGTTTGACAAATACCGGCTTACCATTCCAACAGCATACGCCAAGTCGGGTCTAGTGCAAACCATTGCATACATCAAGCTTCCGACGACGGATTGGTACGGGACCTTCATCATCTCATCTTTGTCTTCATCAGATCTCGGACATTGCTTCTGGTTCAGCTTTATGTGTCCGGCAAGGGGGGTGCTCACTGTTTTGGCTTTGTCCATGCTGAATCTCTTCAGAATCTTCTCAATATATTTCTATTGACTCAGCCACAGTAGCTTCTTCTGTCTATCTCGGATGATCTTGATTCTGAGAATCTGCTTTGCAGGGCCGAGGTCCTTCATTGCGAAGGACGAGCTCAACGCCTTTTTCCAGGCGGCTATCCTCGATTTGTCTTTCCCTACAATAAGCATGTCGTCAACATATAACAACAATATCAGAAAATCTTCGGCCTCATACATCTTCACAAATACGCAGTGGTCGGCTTCTGTCTTCTCAAACTTATGATCAGTAATGAATGATTCAAACTTCTTGTACCACTGCCGAGGTGCTTGCTTCAAGCCATAAAGACTCTTCTTCAACCGACATACCAAGTCTTCTTGGTCTGGAGCTTGGAATCCTTCAGGTTGCTCAATATATATTTCTTCTTCTAAATCACCGTGAAGAAATGTCGTCTTCACGTCCATTTGTACTACCTCGAGGTCCATCGAAGCCGCCATGGCTAACACGGTTCAGACCGAGGTCATTTTCACGACAGGAGAAAAAATCTCCTCAAAATCTACTCCTTTCTTTTGATTGCAGCCTTTCACTACAATTCGAGCTTTGTATCTCGGCTTTTGCCCGTTCTCTTCATTCTTAATCTTGTAGACCCATTTATTTTTCAAAGCTCGTCTTCCTTTAGGCAACTCGGTCAGTTCATAAGTCTGATTCTCGTGCAGAGACTTCGTCTCGTCTTGCATTGCCTTTTCCCATTCTTCTTTCTCTGAGCTCGTCACAACCTCATCATAACTCTGAGGCTCACCGTCTTCAGCAACAACGGTGTATTCATCAGATGGGTATCTCGTAGAGGGTCTTCTTTCTCGAGTTGGATATCTCGGTTGTTCTTCAGCTTGAGGACCCGGTTCATCATTCTCATCCCGGATCTCATCTTCAACTCGGACATCAGTGTCTTGGACATACTCAGCTGGTTGCTGGTCATTAATCTCTTCATTTTCATGATTTTCTCCCTTTGCTTCAGCTCGGACAGGAGGTATGGGTTCGTCACGTCTGACAGTAACCCAGACTTTGGGCTTCGAGATGTCATGAATGTTCTCATGCTCATGAAAGATCACATCTCGGCTTCTCAAGATCTTCTTGTTGATTGGATCCCAAAGTCGGAACCCGAACTCACATCTCAGCGAACCAAGATAGATGCATTCTTTTGTCTTCGAATCGAGTTTTGCCCTTTCATCCTTAGGGATATGCACGAAAGCTCGGCATCCAAACACCTTTAATTGATTGTAGGCCGCTTTCCGACCTGTCCAGACTTCTTCTGGAATTTCTCCTTCAAGTGGCCGTGATGGTGAGAGGTTGATCAAGTCAACAGCTGTTTTGACAGCTTCTCCCCAGAATGATTTCGACAATCTGGCATTGGATAACATGCTTCGGACTATCTCTCCAATAGTTATGTTCATCCGCTCAGCCATTCCATTCAGCTGAGGTGTCTTGGGGGGCGTCTTCTCTAGTCGAATCCCGGCCGTTCTGCAGTATGCATCAAATGGGCCGCAATACTCACCACCATTATCAGATTGGACCACCTTCAATTTCTTGCCAGTCTCCCTTTCAACCATAGCATGGAATTCTTTAAATGATTGGAGTACCTGGTCTTTAGACTTCAACAAATACACCCACACTTTGCGGGAATGGTCATCAATGAATGAAACAAAGTACTGAGCTCCTCTAAGGGATCTTTCCGACATGGAGCAGAGATCAGTATGGACGAGGTCAAGAATATACCTGCGTCATCTAGGTTGATCCGGTCTCACAAAAGAAACCCGGTGCTGCTTTCCATCTAGGCAGTGCGTGCAACTCTCCAACGCTTGGCCTTTCAACCTGGTCAGTAATCCTTTCTTGTTCAGGATCTGGAGCCCTTTCTCGCTCATGTGGCCGAGGCGCCCATGCCATAGCTCCAAGCTAGGTTCATCTCGGACAGAATTGGCTTCTCCGCCAATGATCTTTCCTTGCATCGCGTACAAGGAGCCTTCTTTCTTACCTCGGGCCACGACCAAGTTTCCCTTGGCCAGCTTCCATCTCACACTACCGAAGTAGTTCACTAACCCGACATCGTCAAGTTTGCCTACCGAGATTAGGTTCAAACGCATGTCAGGTACATGCTTCACATCCTTCAACACAAGTCGGCATCCGACATCCGTGGTCAGAGTTACATCATCGACACCAACAATCTTGCTGGTCACTTGATTTCCCATCTTCACGACTCCAAAAGCACCACCTCGATAAGAGGAGAAAAAACCTTTGTGTGGAGTAACGTGGAAGGAGGCACCAGAGTCAACAATTCAGGTTCAGTCATCATATGCAACATTCAAATAATTATCCTCACTAAGGAGGAATATCTCGGCATTCGAGTTGGTAGCCACCGCAGTGGTGCTCTTGTCTTCCCTCTTCTTGGGAATAATCTGATCCGGCTTCACAGAGCCGTTCTTCTCATCATTCTGTAGGGTCTAGCAGTCTGGCTTCTTATGGCCTGTCTTTCCACAGTAAAGCACTTCAACTCATATTTCGGCTTTGACCGACCTCTGGACTTTTCTCGTCTGTCACGACCTCTACCCCTGCTTTTGCTTTTACCCCTGGAGTCGGATTTCCCTTTGTTTTCAGCAACGTTGGCCTCAAACGTGCTCAAAACACCTCGTTCTCTTCTCCTGACTTCTTCGCTCAGGAGGTTGTCTGTCACGACATCCATCTTCAACTTTGCTTCTGGAACTGAATTACTCAAAGTCACCACTAGAGTATCCCAGCTTTCTGGCAACGAGCTCAACAGCAGCAAAGCCTGCATCTCATCATCAATTTTCATCCCAGCTTTTGACAGCTGATTCACAATACCTTTATATGTGTTAAGGTGTTCAATCATGCTCATGCCGTCCTTGTATTCAAGCTTCACAAGTCGGCGAACCAGGTATGCTTTATTCCTGGGAGTCTTCTTCTGAATCATGGACTCCAGCTTCGTCCACAACTCATACACGTTCGTGAATTCAGAAACGTGCTCAAAGAGGCTTTTATCAATATATTTCCTGATCGTGGCTATAGCCTTTCGACTCAGGATCTCCCACTCCTTATCTGTCTTGCCTGCCGGTCTCTCATCAAGGATAATGGGCTCATGTAAATCTTTGCAATAGAGATGATCTTCCATCATCGGTCTCCAATAGGTGAAATTATTTGCGGTCAACTTGAACATGTCTCCATCATTGGTTATGCCACTAGTCTCCATCTCGTCTCCCTCAGAACCCGTCGAACTCGGGCTCTGATACCACTGTTGGGAAATATCGGTTCCCTCAGATCGGCTCAGGGGCCTTTGTGCGGAAGTCAATCAACAAGATCCTAATCTCGGATCTCGGCAATACCTCGGCCTGAATTTCACCAAGTCAGGCAGCGCAGCGGAAAAATCAAAAACGAAAAACAGGAGAGAGAGAAGAAGAAGAAGAACACATCCAGATTTAATGTGGGAAAACCTTCTTCAATGAAGAAGTAAAAACCCACGGGACCTAGTCCAGATCAAAAATCCACTATGAAAATAATGGTTACAAATAATCAGAATACACCAATGTGGTGGTTAACTCAACCTCTCAAACAATGGTAATAATCAAACTACCCTAGAGATGTTTCACTCAAACTCTCTCTAGAGATCTCTCAAATGCAAAGCATAAAGCTTTGCTCAAACAATCAAATAATTATCTCTCAAATTTTCTCTCTCTTTTTCTTAACCTAGCCTCCACCCACAACTAATGAATATATAGAGGAGGTGAGATCTAGGGTTAGGGTTTTTAGAAAACCATCAATGGGTTTGGGCTTAGCATTGAAGGAGGAAGCCCAACAATACATGATCCAGGGTTTATAAATTCTTACATTTGGTATCAGAGCTAAGTGTATATGATTATAGTATCCATATTGATTGGAATCAACAAATTGAGATTTTTGTTTACAAAGGTTGAAACTTTATGTTTTAATTCATAAACTCATTCGATTGACCTGAGTACCTTAGATCCCTCTATTGATTCATGATATATGCATATTTGGTGAAGTATTCAAAAAAGAATTTGTGTTCTTAAATTTAGGGTTCACAGTTAAAAATAAATAAAAAATTGTGGGATTAAGAACACGTTATTGTTTTCATATTGGTTGGAATTGGTGTGGATTGCTTTTATTTCAATGTTGATGATTGGTTATTCACATCTCGATTTCTGTGAATTTTTATCCAACCTTTATAATCTTTGGATTTACGATTTGTTTGTCTATCATAATTCCAGATTTAGTTTCTTTTAATATTCAAATTTTGAAAACAAAACATTAAGGCCTTTATGACTTTTTCGCGGTGTCTACGAGAAAGAGATCTCTTCCATTATTTACTATTTCGAAAAATAAATAAGCATTATAATTTTGATTTATTTGTTTGGTTTGGTTTGTTTTTATTAGTATTTTTTTTTTCTGGAATGGAATTTAAATTTGTTACGGTTATTTTTTGAAACCCGATAGTAAGGGCGTAAATGTGAATGAAAGATAAGAAAAATATTTATTTGTTACAATTTTTTTCTTATCCAGTTTTTTAAATAAAAAAAATGCAATATGGTGGTCATATATTGGATCTATGGACAAGTTGATGAAACCAAAAATTGATATTTATGCCAACCGTGATGGATCGTCTATCGGGTCATTTTGTTTTTATTCAATATTTTTAATATTATAATATTACCTAGTTAATTTAATGTTAATAAAATTTTGACACAATGTCTATATATATCTCGTAACATTTGGTGTTGATATTTTAGATTTTGTTGTCATGATACTGTTCATGAAACGTGAATTGTTAGTGTTTAGAGGTGGCAAAGCGGGCTGCCCGCCCCGCCCGCCCCGTCCCTGCCCGCCAAAAAGCGGGCTGGCTCGTCCCGCCCCGCCATTGAAGATGGGCTAGATATCTCTGCCCGCCTCGTCCCGTTTGGGCGGGCGGGGCGGGCTGCCCGCCAAGCCCATCACATTTTACACTAAAAATTAAAAAAAAAAAAAAATATCAGCCCGGACAGGCTGGCGGGCTTGGCGGGGCGGGTTTAGAAAACTCAGCCCGTCCCGTCCCGTTTGACGGGCGGGGCGGGGCGACCCGACGGGCTCGGCCCATTTTGTCAGCTCTATTAGTGTTGTTACCGCTGATCACGATTCTGATATTGAATTCGTAATTTTTTGAATCACTGTTTTCGATTACTGTTCCGCATTTCTAGTTTTTCATATTGTAGACAAATTATGGGTGCTTACTCGTTTTCTTGAATCATGCAATGTAAGCTTAGATTCTTGTTTTTGCTTCCTGTTGTGTTATGGTTGTGGTGTATGTTAATTGTATATGGAAGTTTGCATGTTTTTTTTTTTTTTTTTTTTTTTTTTTGTAAATACATGTGTTTTATTATGATGGCTAGGTGATTGTAGATATGCCAGAGTTATTAAATTTTGATGCTGTGAAATGTTACGGGTACTTTAAATGCTGTCGTAATTAATGAAATTGACATGTGGTATTAATTAGCTGAGTAATTTGAATTTTGTAATTGGCACTGTTCATACGATACTGTATGTGCAAGCCTTCTTGCGGTATTGCGTTGCTGTATTAATAAATTGGTTTCATTGTTTTCACACTTACATGGGCTTAGTGTTTTAATATTTTAGATCCCATTTTTGGATTTGGCAATTTTTAGTGTGAATTGGACTCAATTTTTGGTTTCACTTATTATTTTGAAATTTTTCTGATGTTGTGAATAACAATATTTCATGGCTTTATTCACCTTAGTATGAATACTTATATTTATTTTTGAACCCAGATGAGTTCGTATTAACATTTATTACTTATTAGAGTGTGGGCATTAAGTATCATTTTATTTTATTTTGAATTTTATATTCACTGCACATGTGTCTGGAATTATTTATGTCACTTATATGAAATTGTTTTACATGGGTAGGTCCCACAGTTCATAAACTTTGATTTTTTTAGGACATTTTTTGACTGTGCATCTTTTGTGGAATACACCTCCAGAATGGTGTATTTTTAAAATTCTGGTGAATTATTTTATTCAATATTAAAGTGAATTATTTTCTTGTTTACTGTCTTTTAAGTTTACTATTTCAACTAAGGTGAAGTTAGTTGTTATTGTTTTCGAAAAGTCAATGGCATTCCTGGCTAGATTTGTTAATTTGTTTTGACTATATTTCTATTTCCGAAATATTTTGGATTGTGTTATAAAAAAATAAAAATAAAAATATTTTGGATTGTTACAATAAATTATGGTATTCATATTTGCGTATTAAAATTTAAAGATTCTTGAAATCCATTTACACTTTCAGTTACAGTTTCACATTTGGGTTTTAATGAAACACTTTGTTTTGTGAAATGAGTGAATTATTATTTTTCATTGGATTGAGCCTCTCTTTTCAACGTGGGTTGAAACTTTTGATTAGATCTCTATATCTTAATTTTTTTTTGGATATGAGTACTATTTATGTACTGTTTAAGTCATGAAATTTCATGTTTAATATTTTGAATGGATTTTCGATTTTCATGACTCTAGTAAGTGTATTACTGTCTTGATATAGTTATGCCACTCATGCATTAATTGTTAATTCTTTATATATTGGAACTTAAAGTATTAAAGTCATGCCCTTGATTTTCGTATTATTTCTTAAATGCTGATTTTGTGGTAGAATTTGGCATTCTTTATACGGTAAGTGGGGTACAAACATTGTTGTTGGGCTTTAATGATTAAAGTTTCAATATTCATTTTGGATGACATGTTATTTTTTGTACGTTAGATTTCACATCTGATTTGGGCCTGTAAATTATTAGACATTTAATTTTGATTTTAGTGAAATAAGTGAAAACCGTTTGGAGTTTTGCATAGTTTTATGAAATAAGTTCATATGTGTACGTCTCATAATTAATAAACTTAGTCCTTTTTGAGACATTTTAGTGGGTTTTCACATTTCGCATTTTGGATTTAGTGAAATTGGTTTCATATTTCATTTGGCTATATGGTTCTTCAATATTTTATTTAATTGACACATTTATGACTAGTTCACCTTTTGGCATTGCAAAAACGTTGTTGCCATGTTTTTAGTCTCATTGATTGTTGTGTATTGGATAATGACTTGTGATTGACAATAGAATAAATGCAATTAATCATATTTTGCATTGAGATTTTTGATTGTAGCTTAATATTTAAAAATTAATATTCACTCCATTTGACGATGCCATTGAATCATTTTATTGAATTAAATGGAGTAAAACTACTGTATAATTTGGCATTAGTTGCATGTGACAAAAGGAAGGTAAATGGGTATAACGGAATTCTAAACCCATGATTGAAGGTTAATATTTATGTACCGTGTGAATTAAATTAGACGAGTTTTTATGTCATGTATTATAATGATTTGATTGTATGTATTAATTAAAGTTTCCTTATACATACAATATTGAGATAAATAATTTGAATATTTTGGTATTATTGCCTATGGTTTGAAGCAATAATTTGGGTTTGGAAATTAATGTCAAGTGATCCATATAATTTCATTAAGGATTAGCCTCAGCACCCTTAATTATTTCAATTATATATTAAGAGTCTTTGGATCACATAAAGGGTATGACATTAGTTGTAATTCATGGTGCAGATATAATAAGAATAAGAACTCTTGTGGGATAAATTTTTTGAAAATTGCATATAATGCTTTTATGTTGATATTATGGAGATATATAATTTATAAAATTTATCTGTCCAAAGGGGATAAATTTTAAACAATTATATATAATTTTCTCCTACTTAAGCATAGTTAGTAATGACTTTAATGTTAAGTGCTGAATTTTTATGGCAAAATTTGTTGGATTGACAATGCAATATGATTTCTAGAAACACATGTTGTGAAGTGTTTCATGTTATCGGAAACACGTTTTGTTAAGTGTTTCATGTTGTTGGAAACACATGTTGTTAAGTGTTTCATGTTGTTAGAAACACATGTTCTTAAGTGTTTCATGTTTTTGGGCATTATTATTGATATATTATTTGAATTATTATATGTTAATTACCTACCCAAAGGGGTTGTTACATATAATAATTTGAGAAATTGCATGAAGAATTTTTTTATAAGATTACGTAATTTAAAAGTATTTATCTGCCCAAAGGGGATGAATTATTTTTAAATTGCATTATGGAGAAATATGTATAATTTAAAAATTTGTCTGCCTAAAGGAGATGAATTTTTATAATTGTATGTAATTCTCCTTGTTGTTCAAATCTTCACATGATAGAAAATATTTTTATATTATATTCCCTGCCCAAAGGGGGGTTTATGGTATATAAATTATTCTGCTGTTGCCCAAATTTAATCTTATTGCATTGTGTATGTCAATCAGTTATTTTTTGCCATCAACAACAACATGCTACTGTTGAGTTATTTATTATTTCAAATTATAAGAAATAGAGATGTATAATTTATAGAATATTTTTATTTATTGACTTATATGCTTCCGCTTGAACTGTTTAGGTGCGAAATCTTTTTGAGAATGCTATTGTTTTTGAACTCATGATAAGTGAAGGTGCTACACCTTCTTATGGAATGCATCATGATTTTGGGCAAGATTTGTAAAAGTCTCTATGAATTACTATGGTATTACCACTAAAGTGGGATTGATCTGTTTGTCATGTAAATTTTTTGTAAATTTGAGGACTGCTTCTGGTTATTTTATTCAATTTCCTGCCCAAAGGGGGTTATTGTGTGTTTTAATTATAAGCTTGTCTAGAATAAAGTTATTGGGATTACATTGATCTAGGTGATATGTCTGCCCAAAGGGGACAAATCTCTAAAGCTAGTGTATACTCATTGATTGATTCATCTGAGGCTTTAACCTTGGTTTAAACCTTGGTATGTGCATTTTGCCCAGAGGGGAATGTACTATTTTGTTGGCCTCGTTGTAATAACTTGCCTTAATTGAGGTTGTATTTTGCCCTATAGTTTATTTGGATGCATTCGTTTTGCCTTAACAGTGAATTTTTGTAAATTCATTTGAATTAATTTAAATATATTTTACAAGTGCATCTACATTAAAGTAAGTGGGAGTAGAAGTACATTCTTAGTACTTTATGTAGATGACAATTTATTTTTCAGTAAGACGTTGATTTACCGAATGAAGTAAAAGCTATAAAAAGCTTTTATAGGAAATACCTTGAAGTAGCCTCCTTTGTATATATGAGTACTTTAAATTTTTTAGATTCCCTTAATTAGTGTGAGCTTTACTCGAGGCTTTCTTTTGAATGTTTTAATTTTTTTTTTATTCCCTTGATTAGTGGGAGTTATATTCAGTTTTCTTTTTTGGTAATGTAAACTGATGATGATTTTTTGATTTTTGTTTGAATTTTTATAATGGATGATCATCATTATTGTTATTTCTACTGTTGACTGAGAAATATATGTATGAATGGTATCTTTAAGCATGTTGTGAGCTTAAAGATGATTAGATGTCACAAATTTTGAGATCTCATGTTGTACTGTGACATGTTGGTTTATTTAAACTAAGCAATTTCATGTCGTTTGGAGATTGCGGTAATTCAATTTCATGTTGTTAAGAAATTGGATTGAAAAAAGCAATTTCATGTTGTTTAGAAATTGCGGTAATGTGATTTCATGTTGTTGAGAAATTGCATTATGGAGTGTAATTTCATGTTGTTGAGAAATTACATTGAGGACCGATAAGAATTAGTGTGTTACATTGTTGATCACATTTTGACACTAATTCTTACTACACTACTAGGCCTTGATTCATGAAGATGTAATACTCATTGTATGTGAGTATGGAAGGTCATATGCTATGATATTTTCGGTATATTGATCGCCATGCTCCTATGATGAGGTTATGTTGGATTGAATCGTGTTGAGATGCTTGTACTAGAATTGGAATATTATTTTTCAAAATCCACGTAAAATGATTTTTTTAGTTATTAACCCGATAAAGTAGTTTTCAAAATAAAATGATTTTCAAAATAATATTATATTAATTAATATAGCCCAAGTGGGAAAATGTTAGAAATTTTCCTTTATGTGGGCAATATTAATTAATTAGTTTTCTGTTTTAAAATTAATCAGGTTAATGGACATTCCAATTGTATTATTTTGATAAGTCCATTGTGATCATGTTGAGTTGGGCTTTTGACATTTGTTGGTATTGGGCCTAGTTGGACAGCAGTGTAGGCTTTAATGTGACCCTGGTTTTCTGTGATGGGTGGACCCAGTGACACAAACTCTTTTTAGGGTATTTGGTTAGGTCTCTTCTCTAGCCTATTTGTATTGGGATTAAATCCCATGAGCCGTTATGCTCCCATCGCTGAGGCTACCACTTTCAGAATAGGTCATAGAGAGAAAGATCTGGCATGTAGTTCTCTAATTTCTTCTGGCTTTGAGATGATCTATTAAGGTACGCACCATCCCAATTTTGAGTATATATTGTTTAGTATTTTATAATCATATACATGATCCAGGGTTTATAAATTCTTACATAAAATGCTTATCATTTTTTAGCTATACCTTATTCGATCCCAAAGGATTGGAATGTTCAAAATAAGGATGATATTTGTATGTTGGATCGGTACGCTCGCGGGAGTCTATAGAAGAGACACATCAAGGGGTAACAGATCACTCTGCACAATAATATCGGGATATAACCGAAGACGTGGGTTTGTGTGTATAGTGATAGGCAAGAGAACAAGGGATTCAAAATATGTACTTAAGATGCTTAACCCCTTTATTTACAAAAGAGGTTACATGTAGTGTAAAGTCTTAATAAGAGTGTAATTGTTGGAGGATAGGATAAGTAGTTTATCTTTTGGTGATAGGATAACGAGATTATCCTTGTCTCGTTAGAACGGGTTCACAATATACATAAAGTTAGAAGCTCCCGGAAGGAGCTCTTTTATAGATGTATTTAGCTTATTTGTGAGTCCTCATATTTATTTTTCAATTATAACCTTATTCTAAAATTATATTTACAAATATTCTCCTCTATCCTAATAACAAATTATTTGATCTCGTCCTCTCTAACAAAATGTTGAAAAAGTGACCGAGAAAGAGTAATCATGTGTATTAATTGGATTTGATGCATCCAAATATTGTTGCGTACATATTTTTGGATGAAACTCTCTTTTAATAAAAAAAATGACTCTTGGATCTATTTTTTCGTTTGAAATCTTTATCTTTAAAACGTTTGCCGTTTGCTTCTTACTATATTTATGTTTACTAAATAATAGAGGTTTTCTAATATCATTTATGTTATTTTTACTTAGAAACAGATCTTATGAAAATTTCTTTTACAAAACAACTTATTTTTTATGAGGTTGAAAGTAACTTTTATGCTAAAAATTTTAAATAATCACCAAACAATTTGTACCTTTATTCTTTTAAGCCCTTTCTTTTCTAACTTTCTCTAAGAAGTTGCTATTACTATCTCAGAAGAAGTATATGAAAAAATTCTCAAGAAATTTAATATGCACAAGGCCAAACTAGTAGATGTAAGAACCCTAATATGTGAATAATAATTGTGGGCCAATCATGGAATAATAATGAATTATACAAGAATTTCATGAGATTGTTAAAATAAAATGCTAAGTGTTGAATTGAGTGAAGATGGGAAAGCATGTGAAAAAGGGTTCTCAGTTTGTTGCTTGCTGGCGTTCTCGCTGAAGTGAGCAGAAGGCTAGCTCGCTGAAGCGAGGAGACTCCTTCACTTCCTTCGCAAGATTGTATTTTTCTCTATTGAGGTAAACATCAAACACTCTCAAACCTTCTCTCCTTCATCCCTTGTCTTGGCAGCACCTCAAAATTTGAAATAGTGACAGAAAAACAACATCTTGGTTGCTGCCATGTGGTCTTGAAGCAAGCCATTTTCGTGTTGGGGGAGTTAGGGTATTATTACACTCATTGGAGCTCCAAAGAAGCACATTTGTGAAGCAAGAACCCTCCTTTACCAAGCCAAATTTGTGCGCTTAGTAGGACAAAAGCAAAGTGTGGATTTTTTACCTCGAAGACACTTCCTCTTGTTGTTTTGAGCTTTGGGTATATGCCTCTAGGGAATAACATCTGTCATTTTAAAGGATATAAGCTTATATCAATTTAGATCGTAACCGTTGATTTTCGTCCATCAACAGTTATAATTTATTGGATCAAAATTATTAATTAATTAATAATAAATTTGGCCCATTAAGTTTGACCCAATAGATTATAATCGTTGATGGACGAAAATCAACGGTTAGGATCTAAAATGATATAAGCTTATATCCTTTAAAAGGATAAATATTTTTCCCATGCCTCTAACCTTTATCTGAGTTTTATGAAAAGAATGGATTTTAACATGTAAAAATCTTGTATTGAGTGTGTAAAGGAGAGATTTTGATAACCTAAGCTTTAGAGATTGTTAATATATTAGTAACATGTAGAAAGATAGGTTATATAATAAAAGGGTTATGTTGGGAGGCTTTGGGATGCAATTAAAGCACCTCCATAATAGAAAAAGTGCAGATTTTTTGCATTCTGTCACGGGGGAATCGATTCCCTGAAACTTTGAATCGATTCTCGCCTGGAAAATGACAACAGCGAACTAGTTTAGTAAAATAGCAATCTCTCAAGCTACAGAGCTCCGAATTGAGTGCAGTTTTGACCTATGTGAAGCTAAAACATAGGGCTACAACCTTGTAAATTGTACGATTCATTAGAAAAGCGGATTGGTCGTGGTTTGGTTGGAAGCGGCTGCCTTGCTGTTGGAAGTGCAATTTACAGCAGTCACTTTGCGAAAAATATAACCGGAGTTATACAACTCCAAAAGAGACATATAATATGATTTTTTATTTTAAACAGAAACATGCAATGTTAAAAGAAAAAGTTTAGCCGTATTTTTAGTTAAACTTTTATGATTATAACTACGATTAGTATTATACGTAATGATAACATACTAGAGTACTATAACGTGTTAAAGTAGACACTTCACTTGAGGGATATTTTAAATTATTAAGAAGCAAACTTCAAGAAGTGGTGAAAAGAAATTAAAGAATATATGATGATATTCATTCGCGGTTAGCAGCCTCATGCACGCAATGATTTGCACTACGCTCGACATTGCACATGTCACTGGTCTGGTAAGCTGGTTTCAGGAAATCCCCAGTAAAGAACATTAGGTCACTTTGTGTTTTGGGAAAGGAAAACCCAAGTTCGAAGCATACATGGATGTGAACCTAGGTTAGGTGGTGACACTAGCTAAAAAAAGTCTACAGTAGGATACTTGATTCCTTTTGTAGGGGTAGTTATATCTTGGCATCTAAGCTCCACAAATGTGTTTCCCCGTCTACCACAGAAGCCAAATATATTAATATAACAGAAGCATGTGAAGAAAAATTATGGATGAAAAATTTCTTGTTCGAGTTGGGTCATAAGCAAGAAAATTATGTGTTGAAACGTGACAATCAAAGTGCTATGCACTTGGGCAAAAACTTCAACTTTTCACTCTTCCTCAAAGCATATAGATATCTGCTATTATTGGACCCTTGCTGTAATAGAAGAGAAGCATTTACGGGATAATAAAATGTACATAGACTTGACTGATGCAATGTAATAATAGTTAAAATGCAAAGACAAATATGAAATACTATTAAATTGAATATTAAATAGTCGTATCGCTTCAGTCTTTGTTTTTTTTTCCATATATTTTTGCTCGTAATGTTGTTCCCTTACTACAAAGGTTGACGATCTGAGTTGCAATCTAGCTCACAAAAATAACATCATTTAGCACTTGTGAATTAGTATGTTCTTGAATTTTATTTTTCCAAAAAAGGAAGGCACTTTAAAAATATAAAATATAATCGTTGGTCAAAAAATCATTTGTTAAGGTTTTGATAAAATATATGTACAAATAAAACTATATATTATTCTTTTATTTTTTATTTTCTTGGGAAAAGTTATATTTATCACTAAGTAATTTACCACTTCTTACTACCATTTTAGTAACTGTTAAATAGTGGTCATTAAAACATGACAGAAAGAGGAAGGTGTGACAGAGAGAGAGAGAGAGAGAGAGAGTTGGGGAAGGGATTGAAGAGAGGGAAAGAAATTTTATATCATATATATCAAACATAATCAAATGAATTATAGTGATAATCTGATTTCAAACTTATTCCAAAGAATGAGATGTGAAAAACTGCTGCATGCATGGTATTTCAAATATTGTATTTAGCAAGTGGAAGAAACTTTCCAATTATTTTTCCCTCTTGGAATAAGATGATCGATGACTTGTTGGAATATGCAGTACATGAAGCAAAGATGTAGATAAGAGGAATTAGGATGTCAATGTATCATGTGGTAGTCGTTCTGCCAAATAGATATACATATGTCCCATAGCTCCAGTGAGAAAGCCGCTTTCGTATCTTGCTTCTAGTGTCAAAATTTCACTGTCCTTAATCTTGATAGAACCTGGTTTTGGATAACATACAGACCTTCCAACAGCATAACCTTTCTCATTTCCGGCTTCATTTCCCGTTCCATATTTTGCTATTGAGGTACATAGAGTTCTTCCGTCCTATATTAATAGAAAGTATAAATTGTATGAGTAAAGATGCAATGCAATATATATATATCAGTTCTCACAATTATATTTATTATTTAAATTACAAAGAATGATGGGAAATACTTAAGATATCTGTACCTCTCCATATAGAGTTGTGTTAATACCACCTGAATGCATATGAGCCGTTCCATAAATGAGATAACCACCTTTTGGCATTGCGATATTTGTTTTTTGGACATGAGGAGAGTCTTTGCTACCATTTGCCGGAATAGTAAATTCTACCTGTAACAAATTAATAAATCTTTAATCCTCACTTACTCCAAACAAATTAATAGATTGAAAAAAATGTAATTATAAAGTGCGTTTATTAACAAACATATTTACCTGACACTCATGGAATGAAGTTGAACCAATGGATTTGATTTTATCGGTCGAATCAAGTACATAAAAATTAACAGGAATTTGGCTTTCGTCCCAATCAACCCACCTTATTTTGTATCTGAGGGCAAGCTTTCTCTTTGGGCCTTCAAAACCCTCTCTCAATTTGCATTTTAAGTTGTCTAGGCAACAAAGGAGTCCTCCTTTATAATCGGGGGTCAATGGCTCACCATAAATGCCTTTTGTGACATTATAAAAGTTCTCAGGGAGATTCATAAGGTCACATCTGCAATCGGTACAACCTTTCCTATCTTGTGTACCACGTGTATCAATGGCCAATATGTTGAATAACCATCTCTCTTCGTACCCATCAGGAATTTCTGCAGGGTTATGTAGTTCTACTGCAAAAGGTTCCGGAAGGTTTGAGATTGTTCCTCGTGATTCAACTCCTAAGCCCCAGTAATGTGGAAGAATATTTCCGTGGCACATGCCTTGATTCCTCTTGAAAATGAAACCATCATAATTCTTGGGAGGAACCTTAGAGCCACCGCGCATGCTAGGAATAGTAACATTTTCAAGGTATTTTATAGCAAACCAATGGTGAAGGTATGTTTCATACAAAGGCACAGGGTTCCCATCTTCATCAATTAGTTCAGCATCAAAACTCTTGACTCCAATGTGGCCTTTTGGGAATTCAATATCCCAAAAAGTTTTCCCCGCAATTAATCCTGGCTCCACTTCAAACATTTCAGACACAAAAGTAGCTGACTTTATATTACTTTCGGATGACTTCCCTTGAAAAGAGTATGCAGTGCTTGATAGCAACATTAGTATTGATAATGAAAGTATCAACGATTTAGAGATAAACCTCGTGTTTACCTGTAAGCAAACAATCATTATTAATTACATGATTAGTTATGAATAATGTTTGTACGTAATGTTATTCTTTCGTGTGTTCAAATATATACTTAAAAGAGTAGCGATATTAAGTAAGATTGAAGAAGACAAATTAAGTGTCAAAATTTGGATGGAAAAAAAAAAAGCATACCAGATGATCACAAGAAAATGTGGAGATAATCATGGTGGGGATTTGGTGATTGTCGGAAGTGTAATCAATTTTATTTTTGTTTTCATATGGAGTTCTTGTTGGCTGCTTTTATAGTAGAAGTTTTAGCAATGAAATAGGTGACGTAACTAAATGCCAATTCAAGACAGATTTTAGATGGTTCTTTCTGTTGGGCTTCACAAGTGTTTTTAATTTATCTTTAAGTGGTTTCTACGAATTTTGTTATGGATTCACAGCATATCTGAATATGCAAACAGAATGGCAACTCTTTATAGCTATTTACAGGCATATAGAGTGATGTCCGCTGAGATTTTTCCCCAACCAAAATTTTGTAATTGGAATTTCCTTTTTATGGCCAAATTAGTTTGAGTTTTCTTTTATTTTTATTTTTATTTTTGGTTTATCTTCCTGTTTTTATTAACAAATGTGCCAATTTCGGTATTAGTTATCTCACAACATTATGTGATATCCAGACACTTTTCTATTACAAATAAGATTCAATAGGTTTCTCACATTAGTAAATAAGATTTTTTTTTCCTATTATCATAACAACAGCCTAAAATGTCAAAATTTGTTGACAATAAAAAATATGCGTCTTTTACTGCTAACTTTAATGAAATACATCTACAGTAAAAAAAAAAATTATCATACACATAGCGATCTTCAAATATAAGCATATTTTTCTGCACTTATGTAACTTTGAGATTTTAAAATTTTTGTCAATTTTATCAACACTTTTTTTTTTAAAACCAAAATTGAGAAGATCTTTTAAGAAATTTTAAATTTGATAAAAATATATAAAAAATATTTATTTTCTTACCACTGAAGTTTCGAAATTATTTAGTGACATTTAAAAATAAAAAAATCATTTGAGGAATTGAAATTTCTTTCGCTGGATTATATTCCAAATTTCAGGGCTTGCGTGTTTAGCTTTGGTTTTAACTTTTCTTAGAAAATGTTATTTTGAGAGTGAAATCCTTGGCAAGTGTTGATTGATAATTTTTTTTTTTACATGTTAGCAAATATCAGCCCAACACAATAAAAGAAAAACATTTTGGGCTGTTCTTCGCAACAATAATAATATGAAGAAATACAGCAATAATTCTATGATGGGTTATGTGAAAGAAATACAGCAAACAACTATTTACACTTGAAAAATAAACAGGAAACTGCTGAATAATGAACATAATATAGAGATTCCTGTTACTAAAACAGAACAGAGTATCATACAAATACATCTTTAATTTCCATTTTTTAGCAATATGCAATACTACAAACAACATTTAAATAAAAACGTTTGTCAAAAATACTCTTCTTGAGACTATGGATAAATTAAAAAAACATTAATAATACACCCAAAAATATATTTTATTATAAAATAAAATAAATTCATACTTTTTTTTTCGAAGAAATCTACGATGTGAAATGAGAAGCTATACAATGGGACGAAGTACAAGAAAAGTAACTGTTAAACAACAAGAAAAGAGAGGAACATTGAAATAAACTGTGCGTATTGATATGAATTGGAATGTACAATATATAGACATACTAATGACTAAGTCCAAACCTAATACAATCAGACTAATACAAAACCCTAATGAAATAAGGAAAATACTAATTACAAAATATTTCTAACACTCCCCCTCAAGCTGGAGTGTATAGGTCATATGCACCAAGCTTGTTACATATAAACTCTATTCGAGGACCCTTCAAAGATTTTGTAAACACATCTGCTAATTGCTTATTAGAGGGTACAAAACTAGTTTTAATTTCACCAGCAAGAACCTTTTCTCGAACAAAGTGACAATCTATTTCTATATGCTTGGTTCTTTCATGAAACACTAGATTTGATGAAATGTGCGGAGCTGCTTGATTATCACAAATGAGAGTTGCATGTCCAGTGTGTCCAAACTTAAGCTCTCTGAGAAGCTCTTTAAGCCAGATGTGCTCGCAAGTAGTAGTCGCCATGGAGCGGTATTCTGCTTCAGCACTTGATCTGGCAACTACACTTTGTTTCTTACTTTTCCAGGAAATCAAGTTGCCTCCAACAAAGACACAATACCTAGAAGTAGATCTCCTATCAGCTGGACAACCAGCCCAATCAGCATCACAGTACCCAACAACTTTATCATGATCTTTATCTTCATATTCAAGGCCTTTTCCTGGAGATGCCTTGATATACTTAAGAATACGAATGACTGCATTCCAATGTTCTTGACATGGAGAATTAAGAAATTGACTGACATCACTAACTGCAAATGAAATATCAGGCCAAGTGACTATGAGGTAGTTCAATTTTCCAACCAATCTTCTATACTGCTCAGGATCTGGAAAGGGCTCCCCCTGATTTGTTAGAAGCTTGATACTTGGATCCATAGCAGTATCAACAGACTTTGAATTTAACAGAGCAGTTTCTTCAAGAATATCTAGAGCATATTTCCTCTGAGATATCACAACACCAGCTATAGATTGGGCCACCTCGATTCCCAAGAAGTATCGAAGTTTCCCAATATCCTTAGTCTGAAAATTATGACATAAATGTTGTTTCAGTTGAGTGATCCCATGTCGATCACTACCTGTTATGACAATATCATCTATATATACCACCAGGTAAATAGATCCAGAAGCAGAATGACGATAAAAAAGAGAATGATCAGCTTCACTCCGAGTCATGCCAAATTGTTGAACAACACTGCTAAATTTACCAAACCAAGCTCTTGGAGATTATTTGAGGCCATAGAAAGACTTATGAAGACGACAAACAAGACCTAACTCCCCCTGAGCAACAAATCCAGGAGGTTGCTCCATATAAATTTCCTCCTCAAGATCACCATGAAAAAAAGCATTCTTGATATCAAGTTGGTAGAGAGGCCAATGGCGAATAGCAGCCATGGCAATAAAGAGACGAACAATAGACATTTTTGCCACAGGAGAAAAAGTATCAATAAAATCCATTCCAAACACTTCAGTGAAACCCTTTGCCACAAAGCGAGCTTTAAGACGATCCACTTGACCATTAGGTCCAACCTTAACAATATAAATCCACCTACAACCAACCACAGATTTTCCAGAAGGAAGAGGAACCAGATCCCATGTGCCATTATGATGAAGAGCACTCATTTCATCAATCATAGCCTGTCTCCATCCAGAATGTGAAAGTGCATCACCTGTAGTCTTAGGAACAGATACAGAGGACAAAGAGGAAATGATGCAAAATATGATGGAGAAAGACGATGGTAACTAATATTGACTGTATACCTGGCCGGAGGGCGAGTATCACGAGTACCCTTACGAAGAACAATGGGGAGGTCACTATCTGAAGGTAGGACCGCAGCCGAGGGAGGAGATACAGTTGAATGTGAGTCCACAGATACATCTGACAAACTATGTTCGATCTCATCAGGAGAGGAGGTGATAGACGAAGAGTCAGAAACATGGACTTGTAAAGACGGAAGGTATTCAAAAGAGTTGACTGGGAAAGATGACTGTACGGAATCAGTGTCCACAGGAGTAGTAGAGGATCCAAAAAAAGGAACTGATTCAAAAAAGGAAACATCTGCCGAGATAAAGTATCGACGTAAAGTTGGAGAGTAGCAACGGTAACCCTTTTAAGACCGAGGATAACCCAGAAAGACACATTTATGAGACTTGGGAGCTAATTTATCCAAACCTGGACCAAGATGATGAACAAAACACGTAGAACCAAACATATGTGGAGTCAAAGGATATAAAACTTGATGGGGAAATAAAATAGAGTGAGGTACCTTATGATTGAGAACAGATGATGGCATGCGATTAATGAGATAGCATGCAGTAAGTATAGCATCACCCCAGAATGTGTATGGAACATTGCCATCAATTAACAAAGCACGAGTGGTTTCAACCAGATGGCGATTCTTGCGCTCGGCTGCACCATTTTGTTGTGGTGTATGAAGGCAAGATGTTTGATGAAGAATGCCATGAGATGAAAAGAATTGTTGAAATTGATGAGATAAGTACTAAGATGCATTATCACTACGTAAAGTACGAATAGGAATACCAAATTGAGTTTTTATTTCATTGTAGAATAACTGAAAAATAGAAAACAACTCAGACCTATTTTTCATTAAAAATAACCAAGTACATCTGGAATAATCATCAATAAAAGTAACAAAGTACTTAAATCCTAAAGTAGAAGAATGACGACTTGGTCCCCAAATATCATAGTGGACTACAGAAAAAGGAGGAACAGCTTGACGACTAAGACGACTCGGGAACGTACTACGAGTATGTTTCCCAAACTGACAAGACTCACAATTTAAATTGGAAAGAGACGATAAATGTGGAACCATCTTCTGAAGCTTTGCAAGACTAGGATGGCCCAGACGAGCATGTATAGTAAGAGGAGAATCCACAGTGGAGCAGGCTGAAGAAGAGGGAAATAGTTTATAGAGGCCCTGAGACTCACATCCTTTGGTAATCTCCTTCCCTGAACTCTGATCCTGAAAGATGACAGAGGTTTTAGTAAACGAAACAACACAGTCAATGGATTTTGTCAAACGACTAACAGAAAGTAAGTTAAAAGGAGAATCTGGAACATAGAGAACATGATCCAGAGATAAATTAGGTAAAAGAAGAACCGTGCCAATCCCCCGTGATTGGACCAGAGACCCATTGGCCATAGTAATAGTGGAAAAAGAACCAGTAGTACAAAGAGAAGTGAATAGGGACTTATTACCAGAAATGTGATCAGAAGCCCCAGAATCAAGAGTCCAAGGGCCTATAGAGTGCAACTGAGAGATTCCAGCAAAAGAATTACCAATGGGAGCAATGGATGCAGTAGGACCTGATGTTTGCTTCTCAGACCACCAAGTCACAAATTCGTTAAGAAGAGCAGGTGGAGGTTGTGCACCGGAAGGTAACCCTGGAGCAGAGGTACTAGAGAAAACCTGAGCAACATGAGCATTCCGAGGAGGTGGAGGTTGAAAGTTCGAAATGGCCTTGAAGGCCGATGCATGCAAGGGGAAAAACAAAATTTTTATTTGCGGAATATACATGCACATCAAGATCATGCTTTAGGAAAGCATGATGTTACCTTGTTCGTGAAATAACCAGATGATCAAGGCAGGTCTGAAGGGTTCAGACCCTCTAATGTTGATCCACACCACCCACTCGTCTAGGTGCAAGAACTCCTTCTTGTGAAGCCACCGGATGATCACCACAAAGAGGCTTGCTAGGCGCTCTATGTGTGAAGATGGAGGCTAGGTGAAAGTGTTTGAAAGAGTGAAGCTCTCAATGTGAAAGCTTCACAAGTGGCGCAGGAGAAAGGAGAGAATAGGCTAGGCTTTTCAGAAAAACCCTTGGAGGAACAACTAATCACTTAGGCGCATAAGAGGAGAGTATTTAAAATAAAATACCAATCATATTTTTCTCCTAAAAATATGATCATTAGGCGCCAGATTGGAGAGAGAGAAGTGGAGCTGTTTAATTTCAAAAATTGCTAACAGGCTCCTGGAATATTCTCTTGAGAATTGGTTCAAAACCTATTCAAAATTCTGATCATAAATCTTCATAAGATCAGCTATATGGTGCGCCCCATATAGCCCAAAAAGGTGACCAGATACATCTGAGTAGTTGCATTCAAATTTGAATCAACTCACTCAGATTTTCTCCCAACTGACTGAATCTTCTGGAGCTGATTTTGATGAGCAAATCTTGCTCACCAACAGCCCAAATCAACGCCATATATAGCCTTGGATTATGTCCAAAAGATTCTCTCATGATACTAGTGATTTGTTCCAACAAGATCTCATCTTATCCTTTTGTTATGAAACAACCTTTCATAGGCAATTCAAATTCGAATTCAAATATTTGAATTCAAACATTCAAATATTCAAATTCCAATGTTCAAACATTCAAATTCAAAATTCAAATTTCAAATTTCAAAATTCAAATTTCAAAATGCGAATTCAAAATTCAAAATTCAAATTTCAAATTTCAAATTCAAAATTCGAATTTCGAAATTCAAATTCAAAATTCAAATTCAAAATTTCAAATTTCAAATTTCGAATTCCAAAATTCAAAATTTAAATGTTTGATAATTAATTTAACTAATTAAATTAATTAGTAATGTCTTGGACTATCCAAGCCCATTACAATGATCCATACGCCCTCCACCCCTTTAGGTGGAGTTCCAAACAACTTCTTGGGCTAATAACTATTATTATGCCCAATATCTTTAATGCTAGAGTATCTAGACAATTAGGTGTTTGTGTGTGACCCATTAGGTCCAACTTAGCCACTGACATAAATGGGCTTGGGCCCAATAAGCCCACAACCCATCTAATGACAACACAGAGCACTAGCAATGCTTTGTTGCCCCAGAACTAGTTAGATTGATGATTTGATCATCCTATTAAACATATTTGGTTGCCGTATGTTTGTCTCTTCGTCTCGGTTACCTTCCAAATAAAACCTAGGGTAAGGAAACGCATCAACCCTTGCGGTTTAGGGTTAGCTTTATATGAAATAAGGAGTCTTCAATTTACTGACTCTAAAGGTGGATCATCTTATGATCTCTTTTACTATGTATAGATTCCCGAGTCACTGTAAATGTCATCCTGATTTCTCCGGTTTAAGGATAACCTAATCTCTCACAAAGATTTGACGAATTCCTTCAGCTTATCACCCTAGCCCTGTGCCCTATCAGGACAAGCCCAAGAGCATACCTAGGAGTCTCCATGTTTCAGGCAGATGAGGTATACAGTCAAAGCATGCCTTCTAGAACACAGTCTAAGTGATAACTTTTGGTCTAAGGAAAGACATACCCAAATATGAAGAGACTACTCTAATGATACTATCTGTGAGATTTCCTCATAGAGTCTCTTTGTGGGTCCGTTCAGTGCGAGCTATACCCTTATAGGTCCACCCACGACTTTAGCTAAGACATCTCCATATCTGTAGCACATGAGGTCTATACCTTGTATCCATATACAAGTAGATAAGTCGTGCTAGTCTTACCCGAGATTACTGACCCCATTCTCAGTATCTCTAGACTATGAACATAAAATTAGGAATAAACATCCGGTATTCTTGAATCCTCATGATTGTGATCTCATCACATATACTCAAGAGATACCTATTTTATTCCACGGGGTTTATCAAGTTATTCATAATATATTAACATTAATATCGAGACAGAATTATGAGACAAGATAAAGAGTGCTTTTATTTATTTGCAACAATATTAAAAAGGTCTACATCTCTGTCCTTATTTAATCATAAGATTGTCTCTAGGACACCCAAATACTAACAGAGGTGACCTTCCATGAGGTAACTCCATGAAGCTAGGTGGCCTTCCATGAAGCTTCCAACAGCGGTCAATAGTATGATTGGTCTGATGACAATGAGTGCATAAGAGCTTTCCTTTAGAGAATTTACATCCGCGACCATACCCTTGAGCAGCAAGAGCGGAAGAGTCAACAGAATCCACTGGAGATATATGCATCATACGAGGTGCTGGGGACGTAGAAGGCTTAGAGGGAATCCTAAGCAAGGTAGACATCACAGAATCCAGTGTAGGAACTGTAGCAGATCCCAAAATTTGATCCCGATTGGCAGACAAATGGTCAGGCAAACCATATAAAATGAACAACATAAACAGTGTATTACGCTGTTCCTGTTCCTTAGTAACATCACCAGTGAAAGGAAGAAGTTCGTTAAGGTCATGAAGTACTTTGAACTTTCCCCAAATATTCAGTCATAGGACAATTGAAGTCCCGAGGAGCAAAGGTAGTTATCAATTTCTGACACACACCATAGAGTCTTTGTGTATCATTGGTGTACAGTGCTTTTGCCTGACTCCAAATAACTTCACAGGTATTAGCAGGTCAAAAAATCTGCTTGATCGACGGATGAAGAGTAGCTTTAATGAGACTACACAACTGAGCATCAATCATCTTCCATCGTGTGCGCTCAGTGATGGCCACAGATTTAACCTTAGTGGTGAGATGGGATGTATAATTATGTCCTTCCAACCAAAGGCGCAGATCGGAGGACCAAGTATCATAGTTGGATCCATCCAATTTATCCACACTTAACGGAGCAAGGATATAATTTGAAAAAATAGTAGACTCCGACTTTTGTCCAATCGGAGACCCAGAAACATTGGAGACAGAAGAGTCCATAATCAAGAGTAGAAAAAAAATCAAAAATACAGATCACACAACTAACCGGTAGAAGAGGGATCTGTGCGTCAACACAAAACGAAGTCCAAACGCAAAAAGAAGACCAGATCCAGAATCGTCACAGGGAGACGAGGAGAAAGCAACTAGTCGCAGCTAGAAAAGAGGCTTCACGCGCCGCCTTGTGGAGGAGAGTACCAAAAATTGCACGCGCGCGTGAGGGCGCGTGAGAAGTCTGATGGAGGAGCGGTCGGTGGCGTTGTGACCGTGCTTCCAAGACGAGAACGCCGGTATGAGGTTCGCTGGAAAAACTCCACCGAACGGTGGTGGTTGACGTAGACAGAAGCCTAAAAATGGAAGCGGAGGAAAAACGTACCAGAAACTGTTAGCGAGACAGGTCCGAAAAAAAATTAAAGTCGATGAATAGTGGGTTCATCGAAAGAAAAAAAATTTCAAAGTTCCTTAGGCTCTTGATACCATGTTAAACAACAAGAAAAGAGAGTAACATTGAAATAAACTGTGTATATTGATATGAATATGAATGTAGAATATATTGACATACTAATGGGCTAATTTTCGTTAGCTGTCTTTTGCAATTTACATATAGGCATCATTTTATTTAAGTGATTAAGTAATCAACTTGGCTAAGTATAATAACGTAAAAATTGAAAAGAAAAAGATATTCCGCATTTTTAAATTAAGCATGGCTTAATACGATGACATGATAACAAACCGGATATATACGGGGTGTTACAGATATTGTTCGATCCCAAAGGATTGTAATGTCCAAAATAAGGTTGATATTTGTATGTTGGATCGGTACGGTCGCGGGAGTTTATAGAAGAGACATATATAGGGGGTAACAGATCACTCTACACAATAATATCAGGATATAACCGAAGACGTGGGTTTGTGTGCATAGTGATAGGCTAGAGAACAAGGGATTCAAAGTATATACTTAAGATCAGTGGTGGACCCAGGAAATTTTTTTTATGTGTGCGTACTGTAAGAACCCGCACCGTTAATTAAGGCATTTAATTAATTAATTATGCAAAATTAGGAAATGATTCCATAATTGACCCTAATAATTATTAAGAGGCTTTAATAAATATGGCAAGTGATTAACAATGCTGAAAGTCGCTTTTCGGAAGAAAAGTGCAGATACTGGTTCTTCTAGTCGGTATAAATGCGTACCGAAAAAGTATCCCAGAAAATTAAAGTAAGTGCATGATAATTACTAGAATAATATGTAGGACTTGTAAAACAAGTTTCAAGTCCAAATGATGAGAACTGGTGCTAGAAACCGGTACTGGCTTTGAAAACGCGTACCGGGAAGGTGCTCAGATAAATATAATAAAAATATGTTAATTCTTGGAAAATTGTGTAGTTTCAGATTCCAAAGTTTGGGATCAAAATGCTAAGCGTAGTAATTAAAGTTAATATTGTGCGTTTATGTGTTAAATCACTATAAATAGGCACATTTGGCCCTAAACCCTAGGCACTCAGTTTTGTCTACGTGACTTGGTGGCTGACTTGCACCTTATACATTGTTCCAATGTCTTCCCTTCCATTTCTTGAGCAAGCATTCACCTTTAATGCTTGTTCTTCCATTTAAACACTTGGTGAGGGTGAAGGTTGGTCTTGGGACTACATTGTGGTGCTGTTTCTGAGTTAGAGAACCTGTGTGAAGGAGTTTGAAGAGCTGTGTTTGTTGTTCTTGAGGGGTGTGACCTTCTGTTAGCATTTTGATGCTCCAAGATGCCTTCTTGTTGAGTGAAAAACCTACCTTCTTGTTCATTTTCGTGCATCATCCTTGAGTCAGACTTGAGGGGCTGTGTTGAGCTCCAAGAGCATCTCCATCTTCTGTTTTTGAGCTGTGGTATGATCACCAACCTTTAACTTGAGTTTTAAGGCTTAAAAATGGAAGCTTGATGCATGTTAAGGCTAAAAGATGATAACTTGTTGTTGGGTAATGCTTAACACACCTAGAAATGCATGTTTAGGTGTTTAAAATCGGTAAAAACCCAACCTTTGAAGGATATCTTTACGAAATGCAGTTGCTGCATTTTGTCGTGAAATATCCGGATATCTGCCCGTGGAATATCCGGATATGTGATATCCGGATATGGGGTTTTGGGATATCTGGATATTGGATATCCGAATATGGGAATCTGTATTTTCGGATATTACATATCCGGATATGGACAGTGAGATATCCAGATATTGCATATCCGGATATGGTCCCGTGGAATATCCGGATATTCTGGAATTTCGCAGAACAGTAGCTGTGCTGTGTGCACAGTAGGTTATTGGGGGTTTGTGGACCCTAGATTGATGAAGTTGAACTTCTGTAATTAATGGACTAAGTCAGAATCATGTGATTAAGGGCTTGTGGCTTTGTTAGAAGCTTTAAGACATAAAACGTAATGAAAAGGCGTTGTCTTTAATTTGTATGCAAGTGGTACATGTTTATTGATTTATATTTGGTGCATATCAGATTGTGATCTGTTGTGATTGTACTTTGAGCTTGTGGCATTGGATAGCTAGCTTAGAGGTAAGCTTTCGTGTCCTCGGTTTAGCCATGTTGTGGTTCCACCATGTCTCATGGGGATATGGTATATGCATGCTGTGTTACATGCTTTTGATGTTTTAGAAATGTTATTGAGCTGTTATATGTTAGTGCCTTGTTGATATGCATGGAGGTGTTCCACCTATACGGTAAGCCTGAGTATGTAGAACATACAATAGGGTGAGACTGTGGGTGAGGTGCAAGCGGTGTTCCTTGTACTACATGTAGGGAATAGACGTATTTCTACATTTCTCTGGCCAGTAGATAGTGATTACACACATGCCATAGATATCTGTTGCACTACATAGTTTTGGAACTGATAATGATATAAATGCTTTTAGAACTTATATTGCACATGTAAGTGAGCTTGGGTTGGAAGATCCTTGAGGACCCCTTGTCTTACTGAGTTTTCTTGTTTAGAGATCTCACCCCACGTTTGGGGAATGCTTATTTCAGGGTCAGGTAATGTTGAGACCTCAGGCGGCAGGAGGCCGGAGCTGAGTTAGATTGCTGTTATATTATGCTGCCATGATTGGATGCTGGATTTGCATGCCGTTTATATGCTTATAGCTTCAGTTATGTTTGTGGAGTTTTATGTTGAGACTGGTTGTTTACTATGTTTATTTGGTGAGCATGGGGATTGTCCATGACACATAGTATTGTTATGTCTTGATTATGTCTTGAGTCTTTTGGTGTTGTAATAATGTATCAGGATATTGTCCGGATTACGAGATGTAATACCGTGATGTAGATACACACTTTATTTATATATTGAGGTATTTCAGTAGATGTCTTGTTGCAATTTACATACAGACGATATTTTATGAAATTGATTAAGTAATCAAGTTAGTAATTGATAATGACCTCATAATTGAAAAGAAAAAGAATATTCCGCATTTTTAATTAAGCACCGCTTAATACGGTGTAATGTTAATATTCTGGGTATACACGGGGAGTTACATTTTATGGTATCAAAGCAACGGTTCAAGGAAAAAGCCTGTATGTATTGCAATGATTAGGATGTTTTGTTGTGTCTGTTTTGTGTTTTTGCTCCGTCGAGTATTATTATGATAATGCATATATGACCACATTGCGTGGGCCTGATCAACTCATCATTTGTGTAACTTGTGCAGAGTCATGGTAAGACCCGGGAGAAACCGCGAGACTTCGGAGGATCGGCCCGATCCTGTCCTGGCTGCATTGGCTGAGATGCAGGCAGCCCGACAAGCCGACCAGGAGGCCATGAGAATGGCAAACCAGGCCATGCTGGACGCCGTCAGAGAGGCGAACAGGAAGGCCACTGAGGACTTGTTGGAGGCCAACCGTCTGGCGAACATGACGATGTTTAGAGTCATGTTGGAGGAGATGAGGAATGGCCTTGATGTTGGTCATGTTCCTCCGCCACCTCCTCCACCGCCACCACCACCACCTCCACCCAGTCTGCAGGATAACTCTCAGAGTCAGATGGGTGATGGCAGTCACCTTACGGGGCCATGCAGATCGTCCCTGTTTTTTTTTAGGATCGTGATGAGATCGATCGCCGGCTGAATGCTTTCCGTAAGCATAAGCCACCTGCCTTTGATGGATCCTTTGATCCTGTTGCTGCGGCACGTTGGCTTCAGGCATTGGATAAGATATTTCGGGCCATGCAGTGCACAGATACGCAGTAGTTGATGTTCACTATTTACATTCTGGAGGGCGATGCCCATGAGTGGTGGACAAACATTTCTCATGTCTACGAGATGCAGGGTCATGTGATGACTTGGCCTATGTTCGAGGATTTCTTCTTGGTTCAGTACTTTCCATATGACGCTCAGGAGAGGCAGCAGGGAGAGTTTGACAGATTGGTTCAGGGCTCGTTGTCGGTGGACGAGTACCTGGCTAAGTTCAACCAGTTGGTGAAGTTTGCACACTTCAGGATGGCGAGGCCTACTCCTACATTTCTGGCTGCTAAGTTCCGCAGGGGACTTAGTGAGGATATTGCTGGTTACCTAGCTGGTTCTGCTTCTAGAGATTTTGGGACACTGGTTCAGCAGTGTCGTGATATTGAAGATTACTACAGCTCGAGTAAGGCCAAGAAGGCCAAGGTTGCTGAGGCGACGAAGGTTGCAGCTGATAGTTCCACTTCTTGGCGAGACAGGAAGTTTGGGAACAAGGGCAAGGGTAAACAGTTGGCAGCTCGGCAGGCGCCGAGTCAGTTCAAGAGGACTTCTGCTCAGGGGAGTGCAGCGAGACCTCCTGCTCCCAGGTGTTCGAGATGCGGGAAGACTTATTTTGGGCCGTGCTCTACCGGCCAGTTGATTTGCTCTCAGTGTGGCAAGGAGGGCCACTTTTCCAGAGACTGTCCGTCGGCGACGGCGAGGGCTATTGCAGTGCAGGCAGTGCCACTTCAGATGGTTCCCCTTCCCCCTACTTCGGCACCGGCAGTGCCACCATCTTCTGGGAGAGTTTATACTCTGGATCACCATCAGTCGGATCGAGCTCTGAACGTTGTCAAAGGTACTGTTTCGATTGGTACATCAGCTGTTGATGTTTTGTTTGACTCAGGGGCTACACATTCTTTTTTGCTACCCTGATTGCTGTGAGGCTTGAGTTGCTCATGTCTGTGCTTTCTCCACCGCTGCAGGTGACCACCGCCACCGGAGAAAGATGTGATGCTACCACTGTTCATCGCAATTTGGCGTTTTAGTGGGATGGCCGTGAGTTCTCGGTGGATCTGATAGGATTGCCAATGGCCAACTTGGAGGTTATTCTGGGCATGGATTGGCTGTCCAGAAATTGTGTGATGATTGACTGTTGTGCCAAGCATGTAGTGTTGTCTCAGTGTGATTCCACAACCAGTTCCTCGCCGTACATTTCGTTGCTGCAGGCTAGGAGAGCCTTGAGAGCAGGGGCATTTGGTTAATGTTGGGAGGTTTGGTTAGTGGTACACAGAAGGACATCACTGGCATTCCTGTGGTGAGGGAATTCCTCGAGGTGTTTCCTGAGGAGATTTCTGAGTTTCCGCCACAGAGGGAGATAGAGTTCTCCATAGATCTGTTGCCTGGTGTGGGGCCGATTTCTTTAGCTCCATACCGGATGTCGCCACCGGAGTTGGCAGAGATGAAGAAGCATATTGAGGATCTTTCAGCGAAAGATTTTATTAGACCGAGTGTGTCTCCTTGGGGAGCACCAGTTATCTTTGTGAAGAAGAAGGACGGGACAATGCGATTGTGCACCGACTACAGGCAGCTGAACAAGGTGACAATCAAAAACAAGTATCCCCTTCCTCGGATTGATGATCTGTTGGATCAGCTCAAGGGTGCTTGTGTGTATTCCAAGATTGATCTCCGGTCCGGATACCATCAGATTCGGGTGAAGCCGGAGGATGACCCGAAGACCACATTTCGCTCGAGATATGGTCATTTTGAGTACTTGGTGATTCCGTTCGTTCTCACCAATGCACCTGCTGTGTTCATGGATTACATGAACCAGATTTTCCAGCCGTACCTGGATCAGTTTGTGATCGTCTTCATTGACGATATTTTGATTTACTCCAAGACGGAGGAGGAGCATGTGGGGCATTTGAGAACTGTTCTGCAAGTGCTAAAGAAGAATAAGCTGTATGCGAAGCCTTCCAAATGTGAGTTCTGGCTCAAGTCTGTGAAGTTTCTTGGGCATGTTATTTCTGCTGAGGGAGTTGCAGTGGATCCGAACAAGATTGAGGCCGTGCTGGATTGGGAGAGACCCAAGACAGTTACGGAAGTGAGGAGCTTTCTGGGTTTGGCAGGTTACTATCGGAGGTTCATCAAGGGATTCTCCACCATGGTTTTGCCATTGACTCGCCTGACTCGGAAGGAGACTCCATTTGTGTGGACTCACGAGTGTGAGGTCTGTTTTCAGGAATTGAAGGAGAGACTGACTTCTGCTCCTGTGTTGGTCCTTCCTAATATTGCGCTTGAGATTGAGCTCTACACCGATGCCTCCGGGAAGGGGCTAGGTTGTGTGTTGATGCAGTTGGGCAAAGTGATTGCCTATGCTTCGAGGCAGTTGAAACCTCATGAGGAGAACTACCCTACTCATGACTTGGAGTTGGCTGCTATTGTGTTTGCTTTCAAGATTTGGAGGCATTATCTTTTTGGTTTGAGGTTTGTGGTGTTCAGTGACCACAAGAGTTTGAAGTACCTGTTCGACCAGAAGGAGTTGAACATGAGGCAGAG
Organism: Gastrolobium bilobum; assembly: GCF_033153095.1. Lineage (NCBI taxonomy): Eukaryota > Viridiplantae > Streptophyta > Magnoliopsida > Fabales > Fabaceae > Gastrolobium > Gastrolobium bilobum. Next base: position 56,803 of record NW_026895101.1, on the reverse strand, counting down.
GAGATGGATGGAGATCATAAAGGACTACAACTTCGAGCTAAGGTATCATCCTGGCAAGGCCAATGTGGTAGCTGATGCTTTGAGTCGGAAATCCAGTAGTTCATCCAGTTTGTTACTTGGTAACTTTGATGTGGTTGAGAAGTTCCGAAACTTGGCAGTGACCGCTCCGTGTGAGAGTGTACTTCTCGAGTTGGAAGCAACAGATGTTGTGAATGAGCTGTTAGAAAAGATCAAAGAGGCACAAGTTCAGAGAGAGTGTCTGGATTATGTGAAGAACCAAGATGATGTGTCTTGGAATGATGATGGATTGCTTTTGTTTCAGCAGAGGATTGTAGTTCCTCGAGGTCCGTTGACAGAAAAGGTTATGGCAGAAGGCCATAAGGGTCAGTTTTCTATCCACCCTGGTGCTACTAAGATGTATCAAGACCTGAAGAAGAACTTCTGGTGGCCGGGCATGAAGAAAGATGTTGCTATCTTTGTGTCCAAGTGTTTGGTTTGCCAGAAGGTGAAGATTGAACATCAGAGACCGTCTAGTGAACTTCAACCTCTTGAAGTACCATAGTGGAAGTGGGAAGGTAGTTCCATGGACTTCGTGGTGGGATTACCGAAGACTCAGGCGGGTTGTGACTCTATTTGGGTCATTGTGGACAGACTGACGAAGTCTGCCCATTTTCTTCCAGTGAAGGTGAGCTTCACTACAGAGCAGTTGGCCAAGCTTTATGTTTGCGAGATTGTAAGGCTTCACGGGGTGCCCGAGAGTATCATTAGTGATAGGGACCCGAAGTTCACATCTCGGTTCTAGGAGGCGCTACAGGAGGCTTTTGGTACACAGTTGAGATTGAGTACCGCCTATCACCCTCAGACTGATGGACAGACTGAGAGGACCATCCAAACCTTGGAGGACATGTTGCGAGCTTGCATGTTGGAGCAGGGCTCGGCATGGGATAGGTACCTTTCGTTGGTTGAGTTTTCTTACAACAACAGCTTTCATGCTAGCCTGGGCATGGCGCCCTACGAAGCACTGTATGGTAGGAGGTGTCGGACTCCTACTTGTTGGTCTGAGGTTGGGGACAAGGAGCTTTTTGGCTTGGACTTTGTCCAAGATACCACCTTGCAGATCCAGATGATCCGTGAAAAGTTGAAGCAGACGCAGAATCGCCAGAAGAGCTACTATGATGTCAAGCATCAACCGCTGGAGTTCAGTGAGGGTAAGCACGTGTTTGTGAGACTTTCACCTGTCACTGGTGTTGGTCGGGCACTCGGAGTGAGGAAGCTGAGTCCGCGATATTTTGGGCCATACCAGATCCTTGGTAGAGTAGGACCTGTTGCCTCCCGGCTTGCCTTGCCTCCGAACCTGGCTAACATCTATGACGTGTTTCACGTGTCTCAGCTTCGGAAGTACATAGCAGATCCGTCTCACGTGGTGCAACCGGATGATGTGGAGGTTCGGGAGAACCTGAAAACTCCCGTCGGACCACTCAGAATTCTCGATCGTCGCGAGAAGCAGCTGAGGAGCAGGATCATTCCAATGGTCAAGGTGCAGTGGACCGGAAGAACTCCTGAGGAGTGTACTTGGGAGCGTGAGGACGAGCTTCTCCGGCAGTACCCCGAGTTTCGACCAGGTATGTTTCTGATTTTAAGGTCAAAATCCTAAAAAGGTGGGGTGAATGTAAGAACCCGCACCGTTAATTACGGCATTTAATTAATTAATTATGCAAAATTAGGAAATGATTTCATAATTGACCCTAATAATTATTAAGAGGCTTTAATAATTATGGTAAGTGATTAAGAATGCTGAAAGTTGCTTTTTAGAAGAAAAGTGCAGATACCGGTTTTGCTAGTCGGTATAAATACGTACCGAAAAAGTATCTCGGAAAATTAAAGTAAGTGCATGATAATTACTAGAATAATATGTAGGACTTGTAAAACGAGTTTCAAGTCCAAATGACGAGAACTGGTGCTAGAAACCGGTACTGGCTATGAAAAACGCATACTGGGAAGGTGCTCAGATAAATATAATAAATATGTTAATTCTTGGAAAAATGTGTAGTTTCAAATTCCAAAGTTTGGGATCAAAATGATAAGCATAGTAATTAAAGTTAATACTGTGCGTTTATGTGTTAAATCACTATAAATAGGCACACTTGGCCCTAAACCCTAGGCACTCAGTTTTGTCTACGTGACTTGGCGGCTGACTTGCACCTTATACACTGTTCCATTGCCTTCCCTTCCATTTCTTGAGCAAGCATTCACTTTTGATGCTTGTTCTTCCATTTAAACACTTGGTGAGGGTGAAGGTTGTTCTTGGGACTGCATTGTGGTGCTGTTTCTGAGTTAGAGAACCTGTGTGAAGGAGTTTGAAGAGCTGTGTTTGCTGTTCTTGAGGGGTGTGACCTTTTGTTGGCATTTTGATGCTCCAAGATGTCTTCTTGTTGAGTGAAAGACCTACCTTCTTGTTCATTTTCGTGCATCATCCTTGAGTCAGACTTGAGGGGCTGTGTTGAGCTCCAAGAGCATCTCCATCTTCTGTTTTTGAGCTGTGGTATGATCACCAACCTTTAACATGAGTTTTAAGGCTTAAAAATGGAAGCTTGATGCATGTTAAGGCTAAAAGATGATAACTTGTTGTTGGGTAATGCTTAACACACCTAGAAATGCATGTTTAGGTGTTTAAAATCGGTAAAAACCCAATCTTTGAAGGATATCTTCACGAAATACAGTTGCTGCATTCTGTCATGAAATATCCGGATATCTGCCCGTGGAATATCCGGATATGATATCCGGATATGTGATATCCGGATATGGGGTTTGGGATATCTGGATATTGGATATCCGGATATGGGAATCTGTATATCCGGATATTACATATCCGGATAAGGACAGTGAGATATTCGGATATGGTCCCGTGGAATATCCGGATATTCTGGGATTTCGCAGAACAGTAGCTGTGCTGTGTGTACAGTAGACTATTGGGGGTTTGTGGACCCTAGATTGATGAAGTTGAACTTCTGTAATTAACGGAGTAAGTCAGAATCATGTGATTAAGGGCTTGTGGCTTTGTTAGAAGCTTTAAGACATAAAACGTAATGAAAAGGCGTTGTCTTTAATTTGTATGCATGTGGTGCATGTTTATTGATTTATATTTGGTCCATATCAGGTTGTGATCTGTTGTGATTGGACTTTGAGCTTGTGGCATTGGATAGCTAGCTTAGAGGTAAGCTTTCGTGTCCTCGGTTTAGCCATGTTGTGGTTCCACCATGTCCCATGGGGATATGGTATATGCATGCTGTGTTACATGCTTTTGATGTTTTAGAAATGCTGTTGAGCTGTTATATGTTAGTGCCTTGTTGATATGCATGGAGGTGTTCCACCTATACGGTAAGCCTGAGTATGTAGAACATACAATAGGGTGAGACTGTGGGTGAGGTGCAAGCGGTGTTCCTTGTACTACATGTAGGGAATAGACGTATTTCTACATTTCTCTGGCCAGTAGATAGTGATTACACACATGCCATAGATATCTGTTGCACTACATAGTTTTGGAACTGATAATGATATAAAATCTTTTAGAACTTATATTGCACATGTAAGTGAGCTTGGGGTGGAAGATCCTTGAGGACCCCTTGTCTTACTGCGTTTTCTTGTTTAGAGATCTCACCCCACGTTTGGGGAATGCTTATTTCAGGGTCAGGTAATGTTGAGACCTCAGGCGGCAGGAGGCCGGAGCTGAGTTAGATTGCTGTTATATTATGCTGCCATGATTGGATGCTGGATTTGCATGTCGTTTATATGCTTATAGCTTCAGTTATGTTTGTGGAGTTTTTATGTTGAGACTGGTTGTTTACTATGTTTATTTGGTGAGCATGGGGATTGTCCATGACACATAGTATTGTTATGTCTTGATTATGTCTTGAGTCTTTTGGTGTTGTAATAATGTATCAGGATATTGTCCGGATTACGAGATGTAATACCGTGATGTAGATACACACTTTATTTATATATTGAGGTATTTCAGTAGATGTCTTGTTGCAATTTACATACAGACGATATTTTATGAAATTGATTAAGTAATCAAGTTAGTAATTGATAATGACCTCATAATTGAAAAGAAAAAGAATATTCCGCATTTTTAATTAAGCACCGCTTAATACGGTGTAATGTTAATATTCTGGGTATACACGGGGAGTTACATTTTATGGTATCAAAGCAACGGTTCAAGGAAAAAGCCTGTATGTATTGCAATGATTAGGATGTTTTGTTGTGTCTGTTTTGTGTTTTTGCTCCGTCGAGTATTATTATGATAATGCATATATGACCACATTGCGTGGGCCTGATCAACTCATCATTTGTGTAACTTGTGCAGAGTCATGGTAAGACCCGGGAGAAACCGCGAGACTTCGGAGGATCGGCTCGATCCTGTCCTGGCTTCATTGGCTGAGATGCAGGCGGCCCGACAAGCCGACCAGGAGGCCATGAGAATGGCAAACCAGGCCACACTTTATTTATATATTGAGGTATTTCAGTAGATGTCTTGTTGCAATTTACATACAAGAGATATTTTATGAAATTGATTAAGTAATCAAGTTGGTAATTGATAATGACATCATAATTGAAAGGAAAAAGAATATTCCGCATTTTTAATTAAGCACCGCTTAATACGATGTAATGTTAATATTCCGGGTACACACGGGGTGTTACACATACTTAAGGCGGGGGTTCGGGGGCAGCGCCCGCGAAGATTTTTTTAAAGAAAATTTTAAATGTATTAAAAAAAATATAAACAAGAAAAGAAAAGAAAACTTTAACTTAACATAAAAAAAATTAAAATCAAGAGTCAACTAAGCTGTTACAATAGAACGATCACAAAAGCATTCTTCGATTCTTCATTCCTTGAAAATATTGCATTATATCTTCATCATCAATCTTATCAAATATATCACGTTCAACATAAGTTAGCATGCATGCGTTAAACCAATCATCACTTATCCGACTGCGCAACTTATCCTTAACAAAAGTCATTGCAGAAAAAACTCGCGCAACTTATAGGGGTTGGTTGGGTTGGGCCCGTGTTAGTTAAAATCCCGATTTAAATCTGTGATTTTACGATTTTATGATTTTTTTTAATCAAAACGATTTCATCAAAATTCCAAACACTTTTATGATTTTTTACAAAATTTTTTATGTTAGGATCAAGGTTGTTAAAATCGAGATCTTACTTAAGATAGGAAGGGAATGAAAAAATCGTAAATCGTAAAATCGACACTATTTAAGATACAAAAGTTTATATATATATATATATATATATATATATATATATATATATATATATATATATATATATTATGTTTATATTTATATTGTAATATTTATCAAAACTTGATTGTCATAATAATAATAATAATAATAGAAAAACCATAAATTTCATATTTTTATTAGAATTTTTTTCAACAATAATAAGATTAACATATATTTCTTGAAATTTATATATTAGTTTTTTTAAAATATAAAAAATATTTGCGGAATAAAAAATGCAATAGAAATTTTATAATAGAGATTTAATCAGTTAATATCCTATGAGATTCTGAAATAAAAAATTGAAAGAAGTTACATAAACTAATTAAAAAGCTTTAGTCTTTATATAAAAGAAAAAAGCTTTAGTCTACCAGTGTCATAAAGCTCGTAAGTTGTTCAATCTGACGGATAAAAAAACAATAAAATAGATAGAAAGAGGCGAGGAATACGCGGCAGTTCAAGGAAGAGATTGCTATGCATGATCCTAGCGATTTATAATTCAAAATCACCCACCTTTAAAAAAAAAACCTAGGATTTTTGTGTCTGATGTGTAGACATAGTCACCAATGTCTATTCGCCACTGCTTAAGATGCTTAACCCCTTTATTTACAAAAGAGGTTACCTGTAGGTGTAAGGTCCTAATAAGAGTGTAATTGTTGGGGGATAGGATAAGTAGTTTATCTTTTGGTGATAGAATAATGAGATTATCCTTGTCTCATTAGTCTATCACTTGCTGTTATATTTTTGAGATATGAGCTCATAGAACGGGTTCAAGATATACATAAAGTTAGAAGCTCGTGGAAGAAGCTCTTTTAAAGATGTATTTAGCTTATTTGTGATTCCTCATATTTATTTTTCAATTATAATCTTATTCTAAATTTATATTTACAAATATTCTCTTCTATCCTAATAACAAATTTTTCGATCTCCCCTGTCTAACAAAATGTTGAAAAAGTGACCGAGAAAGAGTAATCATGTGTATTAATTGGATTTGATGCGTCCAAATATTATTGCGTACATATTTTTGAATGAAACTCTCTTTTAATAAAAAAATGACTCTTGGATCTATTTTTTGTTTGAAATCTTTATCTTTAAAACATTTGGCTTTTGCTTCTCACTATATTTATGTTTACTAAATAATAGATATTTTCTAATATCATTTAAGATAGTTTTACTTAGAAACAGATCTTATGAAAATTTCTTTTACAAAACAACTTATTTTTTATTTGAGCTTGAAAGTAACTTTTATGCTAAATTTTTTAAATAATCACCAAACAATTTGTACCTTTATTCTTTTAAGCCTTTTTCTTTTCTAACTTTAACTTAAAAAAAGAATCAAACATATTCTTAAGGTCATCACTGTGTGTTCATCAAGAAGTATGCTAGTGATGATTTCATCATACTTTTGCTATATGTTAAAAATATGCTAATGGTCAAGAAGCATTGAACAATTTTTTCGCTATGAAAGATCTCGACTCGATAAAGTAAATCATTGGGATGAAAGCTATCCGAGATTACTCTAAGAAGTTGCTATGACTATCCAAGAAGAAGTATATGAAAAAATTCTCAAGAAATTTAATGTGCACAAGGTCAAACTAGTAGATGTAAGAACCCTAATATGCGAATAATAATTGTGGGCCAATCATGGAATAAAAATGAATTATACAAGAATTTCATGAGATTGTTAAAATAAAATGCTAAGTGTTGAATTGAGTGAAGAGGGGAAAATATGTGAAAAAGGGTTGTCAGTTTGTTGCTCGCTGGTATAGCACCTCACATTTTTAAAACTCATATTAATATATTAAAATTGGATTAAAGGGAAGAATTAGTGAAAATCTTGAAAATTAGGTCAAAATACAAAGGAAGAGTAAATTGGTAATTAGCCAAACAAGTATCCCTAGGAAGGTGAAATTGAGTAGGAGGTCTCAAATGATAAAAATAACTCTGAAAATGGATTCAGAACGAAAAATTGAGTCGTTAGGCAAGTTTCAGAAAATTCGGTGAATAGTTTTTTTACCGGGTAAAAGAACGGCGGTATAGTTGCATCGTAAAGAGTGCCAATTGAATTTTGAGCTCTAGGTTTGGATATAAGTTATAAATGGTAAAGTGGACTAGGAAATATGATTTATGGTGAAAATTGATGGAAATTAGTAAGTTTGGGGGAGCGTGCCACAGTGCGCATAACCGCTTAAAACTGCAATTTCTCCGAACGACCGGAAAACTTTGAATTCGTCTGATCAAGGGCAATTAAAGGACAATGGTTAATGTTAAAAATTAGAGTTTCTAAATTGGTTATGAAATTATGGACGTTTAGTGGAATCAGAGAGAGTTTTGAATTAGTTTGAAATCGCGTGAGGTGGCGGTGAGGCCCACCTCACTTAAGTAACTTAAGTCCACATGTCATGCCACTATTCATCATCACCATCACACCTTCTCTCTCTCTCTCTCAAACCCGCGCTACCCCATCCTCCATGGCCAAATCCCTTTGAAGTTTCTTTCTCTTCTAACTCCATCAAAACATCATCAAATCAAGAAAAGTTTGTCATGAAACTTGTTGAAAATCACCATCCAAACACAACCAAGGTAGTCTTGAGCCATGAAACTCCCTAGATTTTGAGAAAATCCCCCCCAAACCCGCGACCTATAGGTGTTGATTTGCACTCTTGGAGTTGTTTGGTTCTCCAATGCTTGGATATGTTGTGGAGGAGTCCTAGGCCAAGCTTTTGAGTAAGTGTTAACACTTTCCATTGTTTGATTCATGAAATTTATGATTTGTGACCTAGAGCTAAATTGTATGATTGGTGTAGTTAGAGAGCTCAAATTGAAATTGTGCATTAGATGAAAGTGACTTAGAATGATGTGTTGGAGTGATAAATGTCATAAAAATTAAAGGTGAATTTGGGAATTTAACTTAGTGAAATTTGAGCATGGTTTCATGAATTGTTGAAATTGATGTGTTGTAGGATTGTGTAATTGAATTGTTGGATGTTTCTAGGAGTTAATAGTAGGATTGTATGATGTGTGGAGTACTTGAATTAAATGGAATAACCCTTGGAGGGTGGCTATGGACAATTCAGCCAAGAGAGGGTAATTGAGGTGTGATGCTGCGAAATTATTTAATTGATGTATTGTGTTGCTATATGGTGTTTAGAGGTGTGGTATGATGAGTGGATGCATAGAAAATAAATGGAAAAATACTTGGATTGTGTTAGAATACACATTGAACCTAGAAGGGAATAAATGGGCAAAATGGTGTTATGATGGTGTTGGATGAAAAGTGGGACCTAAAAAGGTGTTGTGGTAGCATTATGATGCTAAAGAAAAATAAAAAAAAAAATTCGGAAAATATTTTGGAAATTAACACTATGTTGGCTGATAATCCTCTAGTTTATCTTGTTTTTATAGGTAAAATTAATATAAATTATCAAGTTGAACAAGTCAAAACTAGGGTTTTAACATAAAATCATGAACATTATCTGATTATGAATTAATTAAACTACATTTGCTATTTTGAAGGGATTTGATGACAAAAGGAAACAAATATGAAGATATGGATAGATGGAGAGCAAAACAAAAAGATTTGAAGATCTTATCAAGATTCTCAAGTTGTTAGAGAGGGGGGTCTTAAGCCCCCAAATTCGAAGCTAAAGCCTCCAAAATTAGCAAATGGCCTCTGCCAATGAAGGCTTAAGCTCCCATTAGGAAGCTAAAGCCTCCTAAATACGCAAATCTGCTCGGCCTTAGGGAGCTTAAGCCCCCAACTAAGGGCTTAAGTGCGCTGCAAACAAGAAGTTCCAGCTCGAAGAGCGCGCTTAAGCGCGCTACGTGAAAATTCCATGCAATCTTCAGCAAGCTTAAGCGCGAACATTGATTTTTAATTCGTAAATTAGGAAGCTTAAGCGCCCCATAAACCCAAGTTAGACCCAATTCAAGTTATTCACTTAGGGCACGATTCTTGGCCATTAAAAAGACATCTTGGGGTCAGAATTAAGTTTTTCACATTCAAGAAGAGTTCTTTGTACTCGGAGGCAGAGGGAACGCAGAGAAATCCACAGTTCATGTTCGTGAGCGGCGGAGATGGATCAACATCAAGTCTGCACTGGGGATATTAAAGATTCACCAATCATCTATGGAGTTTGGGGAAGCTTTATTATTTTCTTTCGTTCTTGATATTGCTATGTCTGGCTAGTTCTTTTAGTAGTTAGGGTTAGATGGAATTCAAGATCTTTATTATGCTTTGAACAATTCGTTATGTTAATTTTCCTTTCTACCATGAATAAAATTATCTCTTTTTAATGCTTTATATGAGCTTGAATCTTGTATATTGATCTTAAATGCATGACAATAGGAATGTTGATGTGTGATCCACATTTGATAATTTCATCGTAAAATTTATGATTCTAGGGATAGACATATGGTTTGCGTAATCTTTATGATTCTTGAACTTAATGCTTACCTTCTTGGGGAATAACCGGGGAACTAGGGTTCTTGCAAGATTGTAAAGGTTTAGGGTAACAAGGGATTGAGTCCTAATTACATAAGAAAGAATTAATTAGATTGATATTAAGGACGACTAACGTAAACAAAGGATTCAAACGTAATAGAGAGATTGAAGGAAATCGAAACCCTAGCTACGTTCTTTTATATTAGTTAAATCAAATCTTTAAATTCTTGCTTTTAATAATTGCAATTAATTAGTTTTAATATTTAAATTTCAATTCAAATCCTGTTTCAAATACAATTTCGCTTGTCCAACTTAAGTTGCAATAGTGAATTAGTGCTTGAGTATAATCCTCGTGGGAACGATCTCTTATTCAATCATTATATTACTTGTACGATCGTTGCACTTGCCTTGAGTCCCAACAAGTTTTTGGCGCCGTTGTCGGGGATTATGACTTCAACATTAATAGTAGCTATTAATTCTTTAGATTGGACCTTATTTTATGTTATTTAAATTCAGTTTTTATTTTTTATAATCTATTTTCTGGTTTATGCGAGGTACCGTTGACACCAATTCCTTGCAATTCGATCCGGAGATAGAGAAAACAGCAAGAAGAAACAGAAAGATCGCTAAAGAAAGAAAGCAAAAAGAAAAAGAAGCTTCAAGCTCAATAGAACCAAGAGAAGAAGCAATGGGAGACAACAATGGACCTCCACCACCTCCGAGAACGTTGGGAGATTACATGACTCCTGCTCGAGTTCCACAGACGGCGAGCATTGTTAGACCAAACGTGGATGCTAACAATTTTGAACTCAAGCCTGCATTATTGCAGCTGATTCAAAAAGATCAATTTGCCGGAGGAAGCACAGAAGACCCCTATAGTCATCTTGAAGATTTCCTATTTTACTATAATACACTGAAGATGAACGAAGTCTCTCGTGACGCAATCTTGCTCATACTTTTTCCATGATCACTGAAGGAAGAAGCAGGAGCTTGGCTTCAGTCACTACCTCAAGGAAGTATCACAAGCTGGGATGACTTAGCTACAAAGTTCTTGGCCAGATTTTTCTCATCTTCGAAAATGGCGAAGCTCAAGGCGGATATCACTTCTTTTGAACAAAAAGAAAGTGAATCTTTATAAGAAGCATGGGAAAGGTTCAAGGGACTACTCAGGAAATGTCCACAGCACGGTATTGAAGATTGGGATAAAGCGCGAATTTTCTTTCAAGGAATGACGCCGAACACCAGAACCTTAGTGAATGCTGCAGCAGGAGGATCTTTGAAAACAAAAACTCCAGAAGAAGCTTTGGAATTGCTAGAATCTCTAGCATCTCAGGAGTTTGATAATGCTCCAGTATCACAAATGAGAGTAAGGATTATGAAGCTAGAAGGCTATGATGCCATCTTAGCTCAGAATGAGCAATTTTTACAATCTAACAAGAAAAAACAACAATAGCTAGATGCTCTCACAAAACAGTTCACAGAGTTTCAAGTTTCTTCTGTTAACACTCAAGTTTCTTCGGTTAACACTCAAGTTTCTTCTGTTAATACTCCTTCTGTTACTTGTGGTTTATGTCCAGGTGCTCATGCTACTGAAGATTGTGATTTCATGAAGACAACTGAGAATGCTGAAGTTAATGGAATCTGGCATGATCAAAAGGTTCCATATGATCCAGGAAGGAACCAATACGGGAATAACCAAAATCAAGGATGGAAGAATCAAACTCAACACCCGGGATTTAGTTACAAGTCGAACCATCAGTTGAATCCTCCTATACCAGTGCAACAGCAGCCTCCTCAACAAGGAAACACATCAGAGTGGGAGAAGGCCTTTGCACAGTTGTCCAAGACCACATCAGATTATATTTAGAATTCCAATGCTTTCAGAGAAGATACTTCAGTCTCTATGCAAGAGACAAGGGCCTTATTCTGGAATCAAGAAGCCTCCATTCGGAATCTTGAAACTCAGATCGGTCAGCTATCAAAACAGTTCACTGAAAGAACCCATGGCACTTTTCCGGGTAATACAGACACTAACCCAAATGCGCATTGTAAGTCTATCGTTACCAGAAGTGGGATTGTGATTGAACCTGTGATCAAGCCCTCAGTAGAGAAAAAGAAAGCTGATAAACATGCAACTGAGAAAGAAAAGGAGGTTGCCCAAGAATCTGTTGCAGAGAAAGTTGTTCCTGAAAAGAAAGAGTTCAAATGGGAGAAAAAGAAGGCTCAAGAAAGGCAAGAAAAGCCATTGGAGCTCTCACCTTATGCAAAGATTCCATATCCATAGAGGTTCAACGAAGAAATCAAAAAAGAGCAGTACTCCAAGTTCCTTGACATTTTCAAGAAGCTGCAGATTAACATTCCATTTGCTGAAGCCTTGGAGAACATGCCAAATTACGCAAAGTTCATGAAAGATCTCTTATCAAGAAAGCGTAAACTGAAAGAATGTGAAACAGTAACTTTGACAGAAGAGTGCAGTGCTATAATTCAGAAGAAGTTGCCTCCAAAACTTAAGGATCCTGGAAGTTTTAGCATTTCCATAGAAATTGGCAACATTGATGTGGGAAAGGCGTTATGTGTCTTGGGAGCTAGTATCAACCTTATGCCATTATCCATTTGCAAGCTCTGGGAATTCATGAATTGAAGCCGACTAAAGTCTCACTACAGTTAGCCGACAGATCTATCAGAAGGCCAGGTGGAGTTATTGAAGATGTCTTGGTAAAGATTGATAAATTCATCTTCCTTGTTGATTTCGTTATCTTAGACATGGAAGAGGATGCTGAAATCCCCTTACTATTGGGAAGACCCTTCTTAGCCACTACAAGGGCTATGATTGATGTTGAGCAAGGCAAGCTGATGTTACGAGTTAATGAAGAAACCGTGACAATTGATGTTCTTGAATCTATGAAACATCCATCTGATAGAGGAGATTTCTTCAAGATTGATGTGATCAATGATGCAGTGTTAGAAATAGTTGATGAAATACTCCAACCACTAATGGAATTGGAGTCATTAGAAGAAGAACTATTGCAAAATACAACTGAAGCAACAGAAGGAGAACAACCGGTTGAAAAACTAGAAAAGAAGGTTGATGATGTCGTTCAAGGAGCACCAAAGGTTAAACTGAAATAGCTTCCTCCTACTTTGAAATATGTATTTTTTGGGGAAAGCAAGACATACCTGGTGATCATCAATGTGAATTTGTCAACCACTGAAGAAGAAAAATTGTTGAAAGTGTTGAGAGAGCACAGAACAGCTATAGGATGGTCTATTACAGACTTGAAAGGAATAAACCCATCTTTTTGCACTCATAAAATATTGATGGAGAATGATGTGAAGCCAGTCAGACAACCACAGAGAAGACTTAATCCGACTATGAAAGAAGTGGTGAGAAAAGAAGTCGTGAAGCTCTTGGATGCTGGTATGATCTATCCAATTTCTGACAGTGCATGGGTGAGTCCGGTACAAACAGTTCCAAAGAAAGGAGGGATCACAGTGGTACGTAATGAAAACAATGAATTGATTCCTACAAGAACTATTACCGGCTGGAGAATGTGCGTCTACTACAGGAGACTTAATGCCGCTACAAGAAAAGATCATTTCCCTCTACCATTCTTAGATCAAATGTTGGAGAGACTAGCGCGACATTCATTTTATTGTTTCCTTGATGGCTATTCCGGATACAATCAGATAGCAGTTGCTCCAGAAGATCAAGAGAAGACAGCTTTCACCTGCCCTTACGGTGTGTTTGCTTACAGACATATGCTTTTCGGTTGTGCAATGCACCCGCCACATTTCAAAGGTGTATGCTATCCATTTTCTCTGATATGATTGAAAATTTTATTGAAATTTTTATGGATGATTTTTCTGTCTTCAGTTCATCTTTTGATATATGCTTGACTAATCTAGCTTGTGTTTTGAAGAGATGCCAGGAGAGTAATTTAGTACTCAACTGGGAAAAATTCCATTTTATGGTAAGAGATGGAATAGTCTTAGGCCATAAGATTTCTGAGAAGGGAATAGAAGTTGATAGAGCAAAGATATTACTTATAGAAAAACTTCCCCCTCCCTCTAATGTGCGTGGTGTGCGTAGTTTTCTTGGACATGCAGGTTTCTATCGGTGCTTCATCAAGGATTTCTCGAAGATAGCCAAGCCTCTATGCAAGCTATTAGCTAAGGAAGAAGAGTTCAACTTCAACAATGAGTGTTTGATTTCTTTTAATCTTTTGAAAGAAAAGTTGACTACAGCACCTATTATCACTGCACCTAATTTTGAATTGCCTTTTGAATTGATGTATGATGCTAGTGATTATGCCATAGGTGCAGTCTTAGGTCAAAGGAAAGATAAATTATTGCATGTTATATATTATGTTAGTAAGATTCTAAATGAAGCATAAATGAATTACACTACTACTGAAAAAGAATTGCTAGCTGTTATATATGCTTTTGATAAATTTAGACCTTACCTGCTAGGGTCTAAGGTCATTGTACATACTGATCAAGCTGCCTTAAAATATTTATTGACTAAACAGGATGCTAAATCGAGACTCCTTAGGTGGATGCTTCTACTTCAAGAATTTGAGATAGAAATCAGAGATAAAAAGGGAGTAGAGAATCGGGTAGCGGATCATCTCTCAAGATTGCAAGAAACGGAACTTCAAGATAGTTCAGAGTTGATAATCAGAGATGAGTTTCCGGATGAACAAGTCCTCTCAGTCATCACACTGCCAAGGTTTTTAAAAGATCAAGCTCTTATAGTTGACACTCCACCATGGTTTGCGGACTTTGCAAATTTCAAAGCGGTTGGTACAATTCCAAAGGAGTTTTCATGGAAACAACGGAAAAAGTTTCTGCGGGATGTGAAAAGGTACTTGTGGGATGAGCCGTTCTTGTTCTATACATGTTCTGATGGAGTCATTAGAAGGTGCATCCCGAAACAAGAGATGTAAGATGTCCTATGGCACTGTCATGGTTCAGATTATGGAGGCCACTTCGCAGGAGAAAGAACAGCTGCAAAAGTCCTCATGAGTGGATTCTATTAGCCCACTCTTTACAAAGATGCAAGGAAATTTGTAGAATCTTGTGACCGCTGCCAAAGAACGGGGAACATATCAAGGAGACATGAAATGCCACTAAACAACTTCATGGAAGTTCAAATCTTCGATGTTTGGGGCATTGACTTCATGGGGACTTTCCCCACTTCTCATGGGAACAAATACATATTAGTGGCAGTGGATTATGTCTCTAAATGGGTGGAAGAAGCTACTTTGCCTACCAATGATTCTAGAGTTGTGATCAATTTCATCAAGAAGAACATTTTCGTAAGATATGGAGTTTCGAGAGCAATGATCAGTGATGGAGGCACACACTTCTGTAACAGGAAAGTTGAATGTGTGCTTGCAAAGTACAGCGTCAGACACCGCATTGCCACACTATATCATCGAGAAACTAGTGGGTAAGTGGAGATATCAAACCGGGAACTGAAGCGTATCCTTGAGAAAACAGTGGGAAGTTCTCGGAAAGACTGGGCTCGCAAGCTAGATGATGCACTGTGGGCATACCGGACAACGTTCAAGACACCGATAGGAATGTCGCCGTTTCAAATGCTATTTGGGAAAGCTTGTCACTTGCCGGTGGAGATGGAACACAAGGCTTTGTGGGCTGTCAAATTCTTAAACTTTGATACAAAAACGGCAAGTGAAAAGCGATTGTTACAACTGGATGAGTTAGATGAATTCAGATTGTCCACTTATGAGGGTGCAAGCCTCTACAAAGAGAAAACCAAGAAGTGACATGACAGAAAAATACTAGGCAGAGACTTCAAGGTTGGACAGCAAGTTCTGCTGTACAATTCCCGGTTGAGACTCTTTCCGGGAAAGCTCAAGTCTAGATGGTCAGGACCGTTTATGGTGAAAGAAATACGTCCATATGGTACAATGGAAATTAGTCCACTTGACTCCGACAGAAGCTTCAAGGTGAATGGGCAGCGATTAAAACCATACCTTGGAGGTGAAATTGACAGAGGAACGACCACCGTTGCTCTTGCAGAGACGTAAAAGAGGTACGTCAAGCTCGTGACGTAAAACAAGCGCTTGTGGGAGGCAACCCAATAACATTTAAGTTTTCTGTATTTAATTTTCGGTATTTAAAAGTTTTCAATTTTTATTTTCTTGGTTTTTAAGTTTTCAGTTTAATTTTTGTTGTTTAGGTAAGTTTGAGTTTTGGTTCTTTGATTGAGATTGATAATTGATGATCAATATATGTTGAGATAAAATTTACAGGTAGATGTGGAAATAAAGCATACAGAGGTATGCAATTTTAAGCAATATTATTATTCTGTACAAATTGTATGCAATTATGCATGAGAAGACCTCAGAAGGTATAATGGCCGTGGGAAATAAACCAAAAGAAATTTTGAGTAAAACTACAATGGGCAAGGAAAAACGTAAAAATTTTCTAAGTATAGAGAACTTAAGCTCCCAAAAGTACCATTTCTCTCGGCCTTCGCGCTTAAGCGCTCTGTATCGCGCTTAAGCGCGCAGAACACGTAAAAATGGAGAATTACCACTGCCTCTTCGCGCTTAAGCTCCAATACGGGAAGCTTAAGCGCGTTGAAAACCAAAAAATTTTCCTTCGACGAGCGCGCTTAAGCCCGCAGAGAGAAGCTTAAGTGCGCTAAAAAATAAAAGAAGCCAATTTTCTCTGCCTCTCCGCGGTTAAGCGCGTGGCAAGATGCTTTAGCGCGAACATGAGTCACCAATTTTCAATTCGACGAGCGCGCTTAAGCACGCATCACCGCGCTTAAGCGCGCCTCATCAGACACAGTTTTTAAAAACCCAATCTTTCCCCTTCCCCTACACTTTAAAATTCTCCCCAAATTCCCTATTCCTCAAAACCCTAATACTTTCCCCCTACAATCACAACACACACTGGACCACCGCAAATTTCGGTTACAACCATCGTCTTCCGGTCATCATCCTTACATCTTTCTGGCCACCATATCCTCACAGATTCCTTCTACATATTTGAAGCAACCAAGGTACACACCGCACCTATATTTTTGCAGATGTCTCTTTATAATACAATTGCGAATGGGGACTGTTATCGAATGAAATGTGGAATGCATGCCCTCATGGAATCATGTTAGGTTGAGTATTTTAGTTTTCTTGAGTTGGGATTCTTGAATTCGATGGGTAATTCAATTCAACTTCAATCTTTAATTCCTAAATGAAATTAATGAATCTTCATGCTTTCTTTACTTATGAGTTGATTGTTTACATTACATGTTCTGATTGTTGTGAATTGGGGATAAATCATTCAACCATTACATTAAACATTCAGTTAAAAACCTTATGCATGCCTAATGTTCAATAAAATGCTCGAATGACAATGAATGGAGAATGTATATAGAAGCAGGATCATTTTTGGTTAACATGCATAAGTTCTTGAAATTCTTTTTCGAGACATCAAATACCCTAATTCATCCCTCATCCACATATTGATACATGAATAACTTATTATGCATAAGATGATTAAAGATTAACTCTGGTTGATTAGACAAATGGATTGGAAGAATTGTACATTGTGGTTTGATAGAAACCAAAACCATTAAATCCATATAAACCATCCTAATCATATGTATGCATACTATTTGAGGAAAAGCCAAACCCAATTCTGTTTCAGTTTTGATCTGTGGGTAAAGTTCAAATGATGGTTAATACTTCATCAATTCAATAAATACTGTTGACATCTGTGTGCATAATGGGAATGGTAGCTTAGGGAATGTCTAACATAAGTTCATGAGTAAGCTTGCCACATGCATATATATAATTTTTTTATCATATCAATGCATGCTTACTCCCTATAATTCCTTACAATCAGCATGCTTACATTGGAGTCTAATTTGCGAAGATACATGATTAATTGATACATATGTTAAGTGATGAGTATAGACAAAGAATAGACAAAGAGCCTGTAAACATTATATATAGATACACTGAAGATGATTGTGATATGAAAAAGGTATGATGAATGTGAAATTGTGATAGATGATTCTTGAGCTTTCTTTCTGAATATGATCTTGGAAATGTTCTGATTCAAGCCATTAAGTTTTATGAGTTCGGAATTATAAATGAGAAATTAATTACTTGCATTATTTGTCATGCTGGAATATGATTAGGAATGAATAAGATACATCTCCCACCATACCTACTCTTGGGCATGAATAAAAGAACCAAAATCATTCTCTGCAATCTGCGTACATGCATATCTTATGCAGTACTTCAATTCCACATCATTGCCTACTTTTTCGGGCATGCATATTCTGTTTTGACATTTAGAAATTCTTATTACAGGCTAAGTTCGGGAATATAGGCATTCCTTTAGAATTAAATGGAATGGATATGGCATGGAACTGGTGCATTATGAGAATACTTTGAGATGAAATGTTACATTCAAAGTACATGAAATAATCTCCATTATTGATTACATGCGAATCTGTGATTTAATGCTTACCATCATAGATATTATTTTCAGAATGCATCTGAAATCAAATCTGGGAATTATTCTCATGGAATTATGCTAACTTTGGTAAAATTTTCTGACTTCCAGGCATGACACCCAAAGATAAGAACTTAGGAAAAAGGCAGAGGAAGACCAAGGTTACAGGAGGTGCCTCTAGCTCCTCAGCCTCCCTTCATTTGATTCACACCGGTTCACATCTACTGCACATGAGGAGAGGTACAATACCCATGTGGCAGCAAACCAATAATATGGAAGAGGAAAATGGAGCTGCAGCAAGGAGAATATCCAGATTTCTACAACAACCTAATCCGAAGAGGGTGGAACTCCTATGCCATCTCACTAACTGATAGCTCCGGAACAATTTGCAAGGAGTTTTATGCAAATGCCTACGTCTTTGAGAAAGGAGCAAGGAGGGTCTATAAGAGCTATGTCAGGGGGAAAAGGATTGACTATGATTCTGATGTGATACAGGATCTTCTAAAAACAGCCCACTGTGACAAGGAAGAAATATATGATTACAGGAAACTACTCAGGAGGATTGAGTATGGGCCTGCAAGAAGACATCCTGACCATGATACATGGGACCCCCTAGAGGAGGC
Source organism: Gastrolobium bilobum (assembly GCF_033153095.1). Taxonomy (NCBI): domain Eukaryota; kingdom Viridiplantae; phylum Streptophyta; class Magnoliopsida; order Fabales; family Fabaceae; genus Gastrolobium; species Gastrolobium bilobum. Next base: position 37,948 of record NW_026895101.1, on the reverse strand, counting down.
ACGACCCTTCTTGGAGTCAATTGCACTCCCAGGGAAGAATTGGACACCCACTGCAGACAGCAGCCGTCCCAAGCTGTTGCAGCTTAGCCAGCTTAATCCAGTGGCTAAGATATGGTTCCAGTTCATTATCAACAACATTCTGCCTACCACCCATACATAAGAGGTTCAGGTGAAGAGGGCAGCTCTGATTCATACCATCATGAATGGTGGTACAGTGGACCTTTTAGAGATTTTGGCAGATGGCATCTATGACTTTGCCCATCAAAATCTCCAAAGGCCGCTATTGCACATAGCTCTCTGATTCAAACCCTGTGCAAACAGGTGGGAGTAGAGATACCTACAGTGGTCAAGCTTGTGCAAGTATGCCCCAAGATTGATGCTGCTTTCATCAGCTTCATCATGGGCATACCACCATCCCCACCCCCAGCACCCCCAGCACAACAGGTTCAGCAGGAGAGACAACCTGACATCCTTACCCTATGGAGTGCAGTACAGTCACTGCAGAGGAGAGCCAGATACTCACAGCACAGAGAGATAGCTTTCCAGGATTACATGAGTGCGCGGATGGTAGAGCTATGCCAGCAGTGAGATATTCCAACACTACCATTTGAGTATCCAGCCTACCAGAGCTATGTCTTTCCATATATTTTTGCTCGTAATGTTGTTCCTTTACTTTAAAGGTTGACGATCTGAGTTGCAATCTAGCTCACAAAAATAACATCATTTAGCACTTGTGAGTTAGTATGTTCTTGAATTTTATTTTCCCAAAAAAGGAAGGCACTTTGAATATATAAAATATAATCGTTAGTCAAAAAATCATTTGTTAAAGTTTTGATAAAATATATGTACATATAAAATGATATATTATTATTTTCTTTTTTATTTTCTTGGGGAAGGTTATATTTATCACTAAGTAACTTACCACTTCTTACTACCATTTTAGTAATTGTTAATTAGTGGTCATTAAAACATGACAGAAAGAGCAAGGTGCGACACACAGAGAGAGAGAGAGAGAGAGAGAGTTGGGGAAGTGATTGAAGAGAGAGAAAGAAATTTTATATCATTTATACAAATGAATCATAGTGATAATCTGATTTCTAACTTATTCCAAAGAATGAGGTGAAAAATTGGTGCATGCATGGTATTTCAAAAATTGTCTTTAGCAAGTGGAAGAAACTTTCCCATTATTTTTCCCTTTTGGAATAAGATGATCGATGACTTGTTAGAATATACAGTACATGAAGCAAAGATGTAGATAAGAGGAATTAGGATGTCATTGTGTCGTGTGGTAGTCGTTCTGCCAAATAGATATACATATGTCCCATAGCTCCAGTGAGAAAGCCGCTTTCGTATCTTGCTTCTAGTGTCAAAATTTCACCGTCCTTAATCTTGATAGAACCTGGTTTTGGATAACATACAGACCTTCCAACAGCATAACCTTTCTCATTTCCGGCTTCATTTCCCGTTCCATATTTTGCTATTGAGGTACATAGAGTTCTTCCGTCCTATATTAATAGAAAGTATAAATTGTATGCGTAAAGATGCATTGCAATATGTATATTCCAGTTCTCACAATTATATTTATTATTTAAATTACAAAGAATGATGGGAAATACTTAAGATATCTGTACCTCTCCATATAGAGTTGCGTTAATACCACCTGAATGCATATGAGCCGTTCCATAAATGAGATAACCACCTTTTTGCATTGGGATTTTTGTTTTCTGTACATGAGGAGAGTCCTTGCTACCATTTGCCGGAATAGTAAATTCTACCTGTAACAAATTAATAAATCTTTAATCCTCACTTACTCCAAACAAATTAATAGATTGAAAAAAGTGTAATTATAAAGTGCGTTTATTAACAAACATATTTACCTGACACTCATGGAATGAAGTTGAACCAATGGATTTGATTTTATCGGTCGAATCAAGTACATAAAAATTAACAGGAATTTGGCTTTCGTCCCAATCAACCCACCTTATTTTGTATCTTAGGGCAAGATTTCTCTTTGGGCCTTCAAAACCCTCTCTCAATTTGCATTTTAAGTTGTCTAGGCAACAAAGGAGTCCTCCTTTATAATCGGGGGTCAATGGCTCACCATAAATGCCTTTTGTGACATTATAAAAGTTGTCAGGGAGATTCATAAGGTCACATCTGCAATCGGTACAACCTTTCCTATCATGTGTACCACGTGTATCAATGGCCAATATGTTGAATAACCATTTCTCTTGGTACCCATCTGGAATTTCTGCAGGGTTATGTAGTTCTACTGCAAAAGGTTCCGGAAGGTTTGAGATTGTTCCTCGTGATTCAACTCCTAAGCCCCAGTAATGTGGAAGAATATTTCCGTGGCACATGCCTTGATTCCTCTTGAAAATGAAACCATCATAATTCTTGGGAGGAACCTTAGAGCCGCCGCGCATGCTAGGAATAGTAACATTTTCAAGGTATTTTATAGCAAACCAATGGTGAAGGTATGTTTCATACAAAGGCACAGGGTTCTCATCTTCATCAATTAGTTCAGCATCAAAACTCTTGACTCCAATGTGGCCTTTTGGGAATTCAATATCCCAAAAAGTTTTCCCGGCAATTAATCCTGGCTCCACTTCAAACATTTCAGACACAAAAGTAGCTGACTTTATATTACTTTCGGATGACTTCCCTTGAAAAGAGTATGCAGTGCTTGATAGCAACATTAGTATTGATAGTGAAAGTATCAACGATTTAGAGATAAACCTCGTGTTTACCTGTAAGCAAACAATCATTATTAATTACATGATTAGTTATGAATAATGTTTGTACGTAATGTTATTCTTTCGTGTGTTCAAATATATACTTAAAGAGTAGCGATATTAAGTAAGATTGAAGAAGACAAATTAAGTGTCAAAATTTGGATGGAAAAAAAAAAGCATACCAGATGATCACAAGAAAATGTGGAGATAATCATGGTGGGGATTTGGTGATTGTCGGAAGTGTAATCAATTTTATTTTTGTTTGCATATGGAGTTCTTGTTGGCTGCTTTTATAGTGGAAGTTTTAGCAATGAAATAGGTGACGTAACTAAATGCCAATTCAAGACAGATTTTAGATGGATCTTTCTGTTGGGCTTCACAAGTGTTTTTAATTTATCTTTAAGTGGTTTCTACGAATTTTGTTATGGATTCACAGCATATCTGACTATGCAAACAGAATGGCAACTCTTTATAGCTATTTACGGGCATATAGAGTGATGTCCGCTGAGATTTTTCCCCAACCAAAATTTTGTAATTGGAATTTCCTTTTTATGGCCAAATTAGTTTGAGTTTTCTTTTATTTTTAGTTTTGGTTCATCTTCCTGTTTTTATTAACAAATGTGCCAATTTCGGTATTAGTTATCTCACAACATTATGTGATATCCACACACTTTTCTATTACAAATAAGATTCAATAGGTTTCTCACATTAGTAAATAAGATTTTTTTTTCTATTATCATAACAACAGCCTAAAATGTCAAAATTTGTTGACAATAAAAAATATGCGTCTTTTACCGCCAACTTTAATGAAATACATCTACAGTAAAAAAAAAATTTCATACACATAGCGATCTTTAAATATAAGCATATTTTTTTTGCATTTATGTAACTTTTAAATTTTACAATTTTTGTCAATTTTATCAACACTTTTTTTTAAAACCAAAATTGAGAAGATCTTTTAAGAAATTTTAAATTTGATAAAAATATATAAAAACATATTTATTTTCTTACCACTGAAGTTTCGAAATTATTTAGTGTCATTTAAAATTAAAAAAATCATTTGAGGAATTGAAATTTCTTTCGCTGGATTATATTCCAAGTGTTGATTGATAATTTTTTTTTTTTTTTTTTTAAAATGTTAGCAAATATCAGCCCAACACAATAAAAGAAAAACATTTTGGGCTGTTCTTCGCAACAATAATAATATGAAGGGTTATGTGAACTATATTCTTCACGACAATAATTATATGAAGGGTTATGTGAAAGAAATACGGCTAACAACTATTTACACATGAAAAATAAACAGGAAACTGCTGAATAATGAACATAATACAGAGATTCCTATTACTAAAACAGAACACAGTATCGTACAAATACATCTTTAATTTCCATTTTTTAGCAATATGCAATACTCCAAACAACATTTAAATAAAAACGTTTGTCAAAAATACTCTTCATGAGACTATGGATAAATTAAAAAAAATTAATAATACACCCAAAAATATATTTTATTATAAAATAAAATAAAATCATACTTGTTTTTGTTCGAAGAAATCTACGATGTGAAATGAGAAGCTATATAATGGGTCGAAGTACAAGAAAAGTAACAATAGAAATTAAACTTCAAAATCAAATCATTTTTTAGGGATGTCCCATTTATTGCAATATATGATTGAATGTTTTCATTAGCTTTTATAAGAAAAGGTGTAGACAAATATATTTTTATAAAAATGCTTATCATAAAATAAATTTTTTTTTTAATTATGGATATTGTTTGATCCCAAAGGATTGGAATGTCCAAAATAAGGTTGATATTTGTATGTTGGATTGGTACGCTCACGCGGGAGTCTATAAAAGAGACACATCAAGGGGTAACATATCACTCTGCACAATAATATCGGAATATAACTGAAGACGTGGGTTTGTGTGCATAGTGATAGGCAAGAGAACAAGGGATTCAAAGTATGTACTTAAGATGCTTAGCCCCTTTATTTACAAAAGTGGCTACCTGTAGGTGTAAAGTCCTAACAAGAGTGTAATTGTTGGGGGATAGGATAAGTAGTTTATCCTTTGGTGATAGGATAATGAAATTATATTTGTCTCATTAGTCTATCACTTGTTGTTTTATTATTGAGATATGGGCTCAAAGAACGGGTTCACGGTATACATAAAGTTAGAAGCTCGTGGAAGGAGCTCTTTTAAAGATGTATTTAGCTTATTTGTGATTGCTTATATTTATTTTTCAATTATAATCTTATTCTAAATTTATATTTACTAATATTCTCCTCTATCCTAATAACAAATTATTCGATCTCCTTCTCTCTAACAAAATGTTGAAAAAGTGACCGAGAAAGAGTAATCATGTGTATTTATTTGATTTGGTGCGTCCAAATATTATCGCGTACTTATTTTTGGATGAAACTCTTTTAATAAAAAAAAATGACCCTTGGATCTATTTTTCGTTTGAAATCTTTATCTTTACAACGTTTGCCGTTTGCTTCTTACTATATTTATGTTTACTAAATAATAGATATTTTCTAATATCATTTATGATAATTTTACTTAGAAACAGATCGTATGAAAATTTCTTTTACAAAACAACTTATTTTTTATTTGAGCTTGAAAGTAACTTTTAAGCTAAATTTTTTATATAATCACCAAATAATTTGTACCTTTATTCTTTTAAGCCCTTTCTTTTCTAACTTTAGCTTAAAAAAAGTGTCAAACAGATTCTTAAGGTGATCATTGTGTGTTCATCAAGAGGTATGCTAGTGATGATTTCATCATACTTTTGCTATATGTTAAAGATATACTAATAGTCGAAAAAGATTTAAAGAAAAATATTGCTATTAAGAAAGCATTGAACAATTCTTTCGCTATGAAAGATCTCGACCCGATAAAGTAAATCATTGGGATGAAAGTTATCCGAGATTACTCTAAGAAGTTGCTATGACTATCCCAGAAGAAGTATATGAAAAAAATTCTCAAAAAATTTAATATGGACAAGGCCAAACTAGTAGATGTAAGAACCCTAATATGCGAATAATAATTATGGGCCAATCATGGAATAATAATGAATTATACAAGAATTTAATGAGATTGTTAAAATAAAATGCTAAGTGTTGAATTGAGTGAAGAGGGGAAAATATGTGAAAAGGGTTGTCAGTTTGTTGCTCGCTGGCATTCTCGTTGATGGGAGCAGAAGGCTAGCTCGCTGAAGAGAGGAGCCCAGCGAACAGACACCCTCACTTCCTTCTCAAGATTGTATTTTTCTCTATTGAGGTAAACATCAAACACTCACAAACCTTCTCTCCTTCATCCCTTGTCTTGGTAGCACCTCAAAATTTGATTCGTGATAGAAAAAAAACATCTTGGTTGCTGTCATGTGGTCTTGAAGTAAGCCATTTTTGTTTTGGGGGAGTTAGGATATTATCACACTCATTGGAGCTCCAAAGAAGCACCTTCGTGAAGCAAGAACCCTCATTTACCAAGCCAAATTTGTGCACTTAGTAGGACAGAAACAAAGTGTGGATCTTTGACCTCGAAGACACTACGTCTTGTTGTTTTGAGGTTTGGGTATATACCTCTAGCCTTTATCTTTGAGTTTTTTGAAAAGAATGGATTTTGACATGTAAAAATCATGTATTGAGTGTGTAAAGTAGAGATTTTGATATCCTAAGCTTTAGAGGTTGTTAATATGTTGGTAACATGTAGAAAGATAGGTTATATAACAAAAGGGTTAAGTTGGGAGGCTTTGGGATGCAATTCAAGCACCTCCATAATGGAAAAAGTGCAGATTTTTTGCATTCTGTCGTGGGAGAACTGCAACTTTGAATCGATTCTCGTCTGGAAAATGACAACAACGAACTAGTTTAGTAAAATCGCAATATCTCAAGCTACAGAGCTCCGAATTGAGTGCGGTTTGGACCTATGTGAAGCTAACACATAGGGTTACAACCTTGAAAAATTCAGGATCGATTGGAAAAGTGTATTGATCGTGGTTTGGTTGGAAGCGGCTGCCTTGCTCTTGGAAGTGCAATTTACAGCAGTCACTTTACGAAAAATATAACCGGAGTTATACAACTCCAAAAGAGACATATAATGTGATTTTTATTTTAAACGGAAAAATGGAATGTTAAAAGAAAAAGTTTAGTCGTATTTTCATTCAAAACTTTTATGATTATAACTACAAATAGTATTATACGTAATGATAACATACTAGAGTACTATATGGTGTTAAAGTAGACACTTCACTTGAGGGATATTTTAAACTATTAAGAAGCAAAGTTCAAGAAGTGATGAAGAGAAATTAAAGAATAAATGATGATATTCATTCGTGGTCAGCAGCATCATGCATGCAATAATTTGCACTAGCCTCGACATTGGACCCGAGATGTAATAGAAGATAAGCGTTTACGGGATAATAAAATGTACATAGACTTGAACTGATGCAATGCAATTAAAGTTAAAATGCAAAGACAAATATGAAATACTATTAAATTGATTATTAAATAGCTGTCTCACTTCAGTCTTTGTTGTTTTTTCCATATATTTTTGCTCGTAATGTTGTTCCCCTACTTTAAAGGCTGACGATCTGAGTTGCAATCTAGCTCACAAAAATAACATCATTTAGCACTTGTGAATTAGTATGTTCTTGAATTTTATTTTCCCAGAAAAGGAAGGCACTTTGAATATATAAAATATAATCGTTAGTCAAAAAATCATTTGTTAAAGTTTTGATAAAATATATGTACATATAAAACGATATATTATTCTTTTCTTTTTTATTTTCTTGGGGAAGGTTATATTCATCACTAAGTAACTTACCACTTCTTACTACCATTTTAGTAATTGTTAAATAGTGGTCATTAAAACATGACAGAAAGAGCAAGGTGCGACACAGAGAGAGAGAGAGTTGGGGAAGTGATTGAAGAGAGAGAAAGAAATTTTATATCATTTATACAAATGAATCATAGTGATAATCTGATTTCTAACTTATTCCAAAGAATGAGGTGAAAAATTGGTGCATGCATGGTATTTCAAAAATTGTCTTTAGCAAGTGGAAGAAACTTTCCCATTATTTTTCCCTTTTGGAATAAGATGATCGATGACTTGTTAGAATATACAGTACATGAAGCAAAGATGTAGATAAGAGGAATTAGGATGTCATTGTGTCGTGTGATAGTCGTTCTGCCAAATAGATATACATATGTCCCATAGCTCCAGTGAGAAAGCCGCTTTCGTATCTTGCTTCTAGTGTCAAAATTTCACCGTCCTTAATCTTGATAGAACCTGGTTTTGGATAACATACAGACCTTCCAACAGCATAACCTTTCTCATTTCCGGCTTCATTTCCCGTTCCATATTTTGCTATTGAGGTACATAGAGTTCTTCCGTCCTATATTAATAGAAAGTATAAATTGTATGCGTAAAGATGCATTGCAATATGTATATTCCAGTTCTCACAATTATATTTATTATTTAAATTACAAAGAATGATGGGAAATACTTAAGATATCTGTACCTCTCCATATAGAGTTGCGTTAATACCACCTGAATGCATATGAGCCGTTCCATAAATGAGATAACCACCTTTTTGCATTGGGATTTTTGTTTTCTGTACATGAGGAGAGTCCTTGCTACCATTTGCCGGAATAGTAAATTCTACCTGTAACAAATTAATAAATCTTTAATCCTCACTTACTCCAAACAAATTAATAGATTGAAAAAAGTGTAATTATAAAGTGCGTTTATTAACAAACATATTTACCTGACACTCATGGAATGAAGTTGAACCAATGGATTTGATTTTATCGGTCGAATCAAGTACATAAAAATTAACAGGAATTTGGCTTTCGTCCCAATCAACCCACCTTATTTTGTATCTTAGGGCAAGATTTCTCTTTGGGCCTTCAAAACCCTCTCTCAATTTGCATTTTAAGTTGTCTAGGCAACAAAGGAGTCCTCCTTTATAATCGGGGGTCAATGGCTCACCATAAATGCCTTTTGTGACATTATAAAAGTTGTCAGGGAGATTCATAAGGTCACATCTGCAATCGGTACAACCTTTCCTATCATGTGTACCACGTGTATCAATGGCCAATATGTTGAATAACCATTTCTCTTGGTACCCATCTGGAATTTCTGCAGGGTTATGTAGTTCTACTGCAAAAGGTTCCGGAAGGTTTGAGATTGTTCCTCGTGATTCAACTCCTAAGCCCCAGTAATGTGGAAGAATATTTCCGTGGCACATGCCTTGATTCCTCTTGAAAATGAAACCATCATAATTCTTGGGAGGAACCTTAGAGCCGCCGCGCATGCTAGGAATAGTAACATTTTCAAGGTATTTTATAGCAAACCAATGGTGAAGGTATGTTTCATACAAAGGCACAGGGTTCCCATCTTCATCAATTAGTTCAGCATCAAAACTCTTGACTCCAATGTGGCCTTTTGGGAATTCAATATCCCAAAAAGTTTTCCCGGCAATTAATCCTGGCTCCACTTCAAACATTTCAGACACAAAAGTAGCTGACTTTATATTACTTTCGGATGACTTCCCTTGAAAAGAGTATGCAGTGCTTGATAGCAACATTAGTATTGATAGTGAAAGTATCAACGATTTAGAGATAAACCTCGTGTTTACCTGTAAGCAAACAATCATTATTAATTACATGATTAGTTATGAATAATGTTTGTACGTAATGTTATTCTTTCGTGTGTTCAAATATATACTTAAAGAGTAGCGATATTAAGTAAGATTGAAGAAGACAAATTAAGTGTCAAAATTTGGATGGAAAAAAAAAAGCATACCAGATGATCACAAGAAAATGTGGAGATAATCATGGTGGGGATTTGGTGATTGTCGGAAGTGTAATCAATTTTATTTTTGTTTGCATATGGAGTTCTTGTTGGCTGCTTTTATAGTGGAAGTTTTAGCAATGAAATAGGTGACGTAACTATGCCAATTCAAGACAGATTTTAGATGGTTCTTTCTGTTGGGCTTCACAAGTGTTTTTACAGCATATCTGACTATGCAAACAGAATGGCAACTCTTTATAGCTATTTACGGGCATATAGAGTGGTGTCCGCTGAGATTTTTCCCCAACCAAAATTTTGTAATTGGAATTTCCTTTTTATGGCCAAATTAGTTTGAGTTTTCTTTTATTTTTATTTTTATTTTTAGTTTTGGTTCATCTTCCTGTTTTTATTAACAAATGTACCAATTTCGGTATTAGTTATCTCACAACATTATGTGATATCCACACACTTTTCTATTACAAATAAGATTCAATAGCTTTCTCACATTAGTAAATAAGATTTTTTTTTTTTCTATTATCATAACAACAGCCTAAAATGTCAAAATTTGTTGACAATAAAAAATATGCGTCTTTTACCGCTAACTTTAATGAAATACATCTACAGTAAAAAAAATTTATCATACACATAGCGATCTTTACATATATGCATATTTTTTTGCATTTATGTAACTTTTAAATTTTACAATTTTTGTCAATTTTATCAACACTTTTTTTTAAAACCAAAATTGAGAAGATCTTTTAAGAAATTTTAAATTTGATAAAAATATATAAAAACATATTTATTTTCTTACCACTGAAGTTTCGAAATTATTTAGTGACATTTAAAATTAAAAAAATCATTTGAGGAATTGAAATTTCTTTCGCTGGATTATATTCCAAATTTCAGGGCTTGCGTGTTTAGCTTTGGTTTTAACTTTTCTTAGAAAATGTTATTTTGAGAGTGAAATCCTTGCCAAGTGTTGATTGATAATTTTTTTTTTTTTTAAAATGTTAGCAAATATTTTCGGTGCGAAATTAATCTAAATATACAGCGAAAGTGACCGCACACTTCCTAACTGGTACACACGAGTTGTGTCAAACAAATATAACAATTTCAAATATCAGCCCAACACTATAAAAGAAAAACATTTTGGGCTGTTCTTCGCAACAATAATAATATGAAGGGTTATGTGAAACAAACACACAGCTATAACAACTATATTCTTCGCAACAATAATTATATGAAGGGTTATGTGAAAGAAATACAGCTAACAACTATTTACACATGAAAAATAAACAGAAAACTGCTGAATAATGAACATAATACAGAGATTCCTATTACTAAAACAGAACAGAGTATCATACAAATACATCTTTAATTTCCATTTTTTAGCAATATGCAATACTCCAAAAAACATTTAAATAAAAACGTTTGTAAAAAATAGTCTTCATGAAACTATACACAAATTAAAAAAAATTAATAATACACCTAAATATATATTTTATTATAAAATAAAATAAAATCATACTTTTTTTTTTCCGAAGTTATCTACAATGTGTAATGAGAAGCTATATAATGGGTCGAAGTACAAGAAAAGTAACAATAGAAATGCAACCTCAAAATCAAATCATTTTTTACGGATGTCCCATTTATTGCAATATATGATTGAATGTGTTCATTAGCTTTTATAAGAGGTGTAGACAAATATATTTTTATAAAAATGCTTATCATAAAATAAGATTTTTTTAATTATGGATATTGTTCGATCCCAAAGGATAGGAATGTCCAACATAAGTTTGATATTTGTATTTTGGATCGGAATGCTATTGGTAGTAATTTTCCGATGATAGAGTTATCGTTCTCAAGGTACAGGTTGAATTAATCTTCTTTGTATTTTTCTGAAATAAGGATTCTTGAATTGAAACTTAATTATTTTTATAACAAGAATTTTTTTGTATAATTTTTATCAATCATTTAAAACTGATCTAAAAAGTAAAGAATTGGTTTGTCAAGATTAAAGGCTTCTGGGTATATCTCAAATCATGGGTGACAGAAAATATTTGCATTCCTTCAAAATCGTACATTGCTATAGCATCTTTATCTCAATTTCTAAGTTACTACGGCACGTTTAGCTGAAGCTTTCCAGGTTCAACAATAAGATTCAAGAAAGTCTTTTCCCAAAGTTTCCTGACTCTTTATAGAAATTTTATCAGAAAACACCTCTGATTATTCCTAACCAAAAGGGTTCATTTAACACTTAACAAAAGTCTATTACCCAATCTTCTTTTGTTTACATACTCAAGCCCCATTCCCATGGAGTTCTTGAGTTAAAAAATGAAAGTATCAAACGAATGAGATAAAAGAAACAATAACATTGCACATCAAAGAATTTCACCCAATCATTTTGAATACCTATAAAAAGAAAGGAATTAGAAACCCATTTTTAGAAACAACAATTCAGAGATATCAGAAAAAGAAACATGCATTCAGAAATGAAAATCATATTTAATCGTACAAACCAAAGTACTGATTCCTAAACTAGGGCTAGGATCCTTAAACTTCACTTGCATGCACCCTTGATTCTTCCTTCGGCAGCGTTGTCAGTGCTTTGAAATTATGGAATCTTGAAGAACAACACATTCAACTTTCAACACAATCTCTCAACACTCAGAGTCAAGAAAACAAAATTACGAAGATTGAAAAATTCTAAATCTGAAAAACTATATCTTTTTTACAACCCACAAAAATAACTAAAAAACTAAAAATTCTAAAAACTAATAGCCGTCCATCTTCTTGTCATCCAATGGTGAAAATATGTTCTCATTTCTATGAAGTTGATCCACGTGGCTGCTTCCAAAAAATACCTAAAAAAAATGAATAATTACAATTATCAGCAAAAATTAAATTAACTTGGGCTTGGTTAGTTCCTTTTTTGAATTGGGTCATATTTCATATTCTTTCAGCCCATTTTCCTGTAATTGTCAATCCAAAAAGATATAAATAATACAATAATTATATAAATAATTTAGTGCTAACAAAATACCCCAAACTTAGGCAAATGCTTTCCCTAAAGCAATCAGACAAACATTCACTCAGAAAGTAGTCTGTTAGCTCGAAATAAATAGTCACATAACAACAACTTTTTAATTTTAATAATTTAGTTAAATTTATCAACCATCTATGCAAAACATAACACTTCTTAAAGCATTGACCAGGCTTAATGTTAACCAATTCGTACATCAAATTAATTATCCAACTCCAGTCAATCAAAAATTCATGCACACTCAAACAGTTGCAACCTTTAACTTAAACTGATTCCATTGACATTCCACTGAATACCTTTTTAGACATATTTAATCGATCACACTCTCTTTTTTTATAAGGAAGTTCACTCATTATCATCATGCATCAATGCTTCCAACCTACACCATAATTTAGAAACTTGTAGTCCAATATGCTAACTCCATTAAAAGGTCTTTAAGGTTTGTAATGAGGCAGGGCTAGGATCTTTGTTTTTCTGGTCACTTGGCTAATTAAGCTGACCCTTAGTATCTAACTGTAATAGCCCGTTGTACACCGGTATTGTTAACATTAATTATGATATTAAGCGCAGTTACAATCACAATGATTAATTTATAAAAATGCGAGTAAACTTTTTCCGTTTATTACGCGAGCATTTAAAACAATAATAAAGCGTAATAAATAAAAGATGTGACCGTAACTGTAAACTCTTTGCGGAATAATTATTTTAAACTACTTTTATAACATATATTATGTCTCTCAAGTCACTAAGGGGTTCCCATAAACCCACATAGCTAAAATCTCACTTTTACGTTTTCTACCTATCCGAACATGGTTCGGTCTCTGAATTACTGCGGACAAATCGCATTCTACAAGCCTCCCATCTTTTAGTATGTTATTCTTGACTCAATTAAATTTCTAGGAAGCTATTACATGAGTCATAAAGTTCTCGTTTACTCCGGTTATCGCCGTATGAAGTTGGACAAGCAAATCTACCAGCCAACCCCAAAACAGCATCAAACATCCTTCACTCAATCAATTATTCTGGAAAATTCACTCAACCAATTGCTCTAAATTTTTTATATAATAAACTAGACACCTCAACCTTAAATTTGATATATCATACGCCTAATTTGACCAAGAAACGAAACGGAAATAATTTTCTCAAACTTCGTCCAGATCAGCCCCATGTGCAGGGACCAACAGGGCAGTCTGTGTTCTTTGCCTCCTACATGCCGACGCCCAACCCAGAAAATCGCAAATTTTACCATAAGATAGAGGACATCTCAAGCTTCAAAATGGCATATGGCACGTCCCTATCGGACCTCTGTGGTGGGAGATATGCTCTCCCAAAGTTTGCCTAAATTATACAAATTTCTAGAAAATTCGCTAGAGTTTCCTTTGTTTTTTCAATATTTTCCAAATTTACAAAAGTGATCTCTAACCTGAATTTGTACCTAATAATCATTGAGTGGCACACACAAAGACCTGCAATGCCTTGGGGCTCTTACAACTCATCATAGTTTATATCAAATTACTCAATTTCCATCACTTTACTTATATTTTCAAACTTAACACATTTCAATCACCATAATCCATTTGCATGCATTCTTTACATCATAAAATATAAATCAATCCTAGAATAGGCCTATTGCCCTTTCATCATATTACATACTTCCATGTTACATCAAGTCTTCATATACAAATTACAAGTCTCCCAAATGACATATTACACTTTACAAACCATAACCTTCAAATGAATATAAAGTAAATACTCCAAAATAAACATGATAGATCAAGACTAAACTTAGGCAAAATACATCATGAACAAAATGATACTCATAATCCTAATCACATGCATTGTTCATGAGCTAAGTCTAGCCTAGGCCCAATGGCCAACAAAATGCAAAATAGCAAATCATACGTCCAATCATCCTACGGGCTTCTTGCCCGCCGCTCCAACTCCACTGCTACCTCCTGAAATAAAGTCCCCAAAGCAGGGTGAGATATACGAATATATCTCAGTAACCCAGATGTTCTGGAGAATACTCCGCCCAATGGTTCACTTCGAAGCATATAAATAACATAACATCCGAAAACGGGATAAAACAAGGGATTTAGTGAAATAGGGGAGCATAGGGATACAAAATACGACGAAGCTGGAATGGTCAATGCCAAAACCACGCAACGTCCATCCTATTAGCTCAGCATATAATCCTACGGGTTTCCAACCATGGCGTGTTCCCAGAACATCAAACCATGGCACCCTCCATCCATAACCACCCGAGACTTCCTAGTGTGCTCCTATCCGGATCACACACCACGACCTCAGGTCAACTGGAACTCCCTCTCGGAGACCTATCCAGTGGAAGTCCGTAACGCCCTAAGGCAAACCGTCTATTGGCCAGAGACACGGTACATCCTATGTACCAACACACATACAATATGCATGAACATGCTATCTTATATTATTTACATACACTTCCTACCATTACCCTCAACGGGCATGGTGGAACACACAAGGGGATCAAGCCCCAGTATCAAGAGGTTACCTATATAATCCTCTCCCACAGCTCCAATGCAGTATATTTCCCGAGCAAGGTACACAACAGAAATGCCTACACAGAGGACATTCCCAATTAATTACCATTCATACAAACACATGCAAGTTATTAACTCTTCAAGCATGGTTTCAAATACTCACCACAATCCCACTTGGTCCGGGACCAAGGGCAACCCACCGAGCTCACGGTTCGGGGTTCAAATCCACGTACGTCAACCTACAATGACCATGTATAAATCATCAACACACGGTAAATCTATCAAAATCCAAAAATGTCAAATTCTCCTCCCCCAACTAGTGAGGTTCGGCCATTGTAGTGTTAAATTACAAAATATTTTTCTTTATTTTCTTTTCATTTTTCTTAAGCATCCCAAGGTTACCCCCAATGTCATTTTAGGTGCCAATTTGCATCCTACATCATTCAAACATCATTTTTCCAATTAATTCGCTCTAGGTTCAATTACACAATTCCACATTATCCAATATTTTTCCATTGATTTTCCAACCTTCCAACCATCACACAACTCATCTAATTACCATTTAATCACACAACACATCAACCAACAATTTCACAAGCTCAAATTCCCAATTTTCCTTCTCTTGGTCGAAATGCCTATTGTCACACATCAAGGGTTTTTCCATTCAATTCAACTATTCCACACCTCATACAATCCTATTATTAACTCATATAACCATACCACAATTCAATTTCACAATTCTAAAACAATTCAAAGTCATGGACCTTTCATCAAAATTTCCTAAGTTATCATAGTTTTTCACCAATAAATTTTATTGCATTTATGACTCCCACACATCATTCTAAGACATATTTCTCTAATACACAATCTCAATTTGAGATCTGTAACTCCATGAATCAAGCATAAAATCCTTAGGTTCCCATGAAAATAAATCATCAAATCAATCCATGAAAGGTGTTGAAATTTACCCACAATTAAGTCACAAGGCTCTTCCAATTGATCCTTACGCAAAGCTTGAGCAACAACTACAAAACCCCAATTTTCTCCCCAAAATTCGTGGCTGATTTTTGCTTCTTTCTCACAAATGAGAGGGTTTCAAGGGTAATGGATGGTATGGTTGGGTCCGGATCGTCGTTTACTTGAATATTGGTGACAAACTTTTTGGATTTTGGTGGTTGGATGATGGAGTTTAAAGATGGCAAATTCCCCCCCTTTCAATGGCGAAACCCGCGGCCTTGGAGAGAGAAAGAGAGAAGTGAGTGATGATGAATAGTGATGGAGCATGTGTGTTTAAGTGACTTAAGTGGGATTGGTCCCACCGCCACCTCACGCGATTTCAAACTAATTAGAATTTCCCGCTTAATCCGCCAAACGTCCGTAAATTCATAACCTATCTAGAAACTCTAATTTTTGACATTAACCATTGTCCTTTAATTACCCTTGATCAGATGAATCCTGAGTTTTCCGGTCGTTCGGAAAAGCCGCAGTTTTAAGCTGTTACGCGCGCCGTTGACACGCTTTCCCAAACTTACTAATTTCTGTCAAGTTTCATCAGAAATCATATTTCCTAGTTTTGTACACCATTAATAATTTGTATTCAAAATCTAGAGCTCAAAACTCAATCAGCACATTTTACGGTACAACTGTACCGCGGTATTTTTACCTGGTAAAAACACTAATCACTGAATTTTCTGAAACTTGCCTAACCCCTCAATTTTTCGTTCTAAATCCATTTCCATGATTAGTTTTCCCATTTGAGACCTCCTACTCAATTTTACCTTCCCAGGGTTGCGTGTTTGACTAATTACCGTTTTACCCTTCCTTTGTATTTTGACTTGATTTTCAGGATTTTCACTAATCCTTCCCTTTAATCCATATTTAATATATTAATATATAATTTAAAAATGCGAGGTGTTATATTAACTAATCCTCATTGCCTTTTTTTGATTTTTTCCTAAACAAGACAAAGAGAAACTACGGACTTTCTCCTCTTTTTTGTATAACTTCCTTCTCCTTTTTTATTGATCACCTTCACAATTTTTACTTTTGTCTCTTTCCTTTTATTTTTTTTAAATAGAGAACTCTTTTTATAACATCACTTGTTCCCCTTTTTCTTTTTCCTTTTTTTTTCTTTTTTTTTATTTCCTGATCAACTTTTCTTTTTCTTTCCCTTCCTTTTTTAAACAACTGACTTCCCTTTGCCTTATTTAGCTTACTGTATTTCTGAGCTAATGAGAACTAGCTAAACAATAAGCTAGCCATATAGGGTGGACAGAGAATTTCGCTTATAATTTCAGGGTACATGATCATAAAAGAAAAGTTTCAGGCTCAAATATTGGGACCAAGGGATATAATTTAAGGGTGAGGCTTTTGGCTCTAGGCTACACATTCAGAAACAATGCCCTAATCATACAGAAATAGCATATTAGTCATCCAAACAAAGTGCAGTATTCAAAGCACCAATACACAATGACCACTCACAAAGGAATAGAGTGTTTAGGTTCAAATACCTCACATGGGTTGTGAATCGAGTGGTTTATCAGTGAATCAGCAAATCAGCAGGGATCACAAAAAAAATTTATGGCAAGTAATTTGATTTTAAGCTTATATAAATACTGATCAACTAAGTTAGATCCCTAATTGATTAGGAATTAATTTAATCAAATCTGATTATACTTAAGCAGTGATAATGTTAAACACATCAGGTTATAAATTATTTCCAAGTTACCACTCAGCTAATTAAGCATTCAAAAATCTTTAAATTTTTATCATTTTTAAGCTCAATCAACATATAATCACCCCAAACTTAAAATTAAGCTGGGTCCTCACAGCAAACAAAACAGGTCATGCATAATCTTAGATAAAATTAACTAATATAATGGTAAGTTATAAAAAAATTTGATAAAAGAACTTGTGTGACCATCAGAAGGTCAGTAGAAAGAAGCAAAGGCTTAATCATCAGAGAAAGAATCCTCCAGATCCTCTGGTTCTTCTATGCTAAGTCCTGCTGATCTAGAAGTTGAAGCTTCAGGGAGGTGACCTTGTAATAGATGATCTGGAATCTCAGGAAAATCTTCATCAGGATAAGTTTATGTATATGAAGTTGTACATCATTTTCTAGTATTTAGTAAGTACTTGAGGAGCCCTTTTATGACATTTTCCAGCTTCTCAATTCGCTCCTCTATAGCTGAAACCTTCCCTTTATCTGCACCTTGAGAAGGTTGATCTGAAGATGGTTTTCTTTTCTTTCTCAGACTAGATTCAACTATCCTCTTCAGGAAGATTTCATTGATAGGTGAATTAGGAGTTGAAAACAATGCTTCATCTTGAGAAGAAGAAGGAACTCCAGCAGCATCGCGCAATATTTTCTCCAAACATGGGAAGTAGAATGGCCCTGACGTTCTTTTAGCATTCTCACATAACTCTTGATATAGGAGCCTTTCGGGATAGAAGGACATATTTTCCAAAATACAATATACCACTATACCAACTCTAGTGGACAGATGATTCATGTGAAGCTTTGGAAAGATGCGATATCTAACAAATTTGGCCCAAATTTGAGCTTCTTTTGTCATTTCAGTAGTCAGCATCTTTTCAGAATCCCATTTTGTATTAGGATTTCCAGTAAGCTTCTCTGCTATAATGGAATGAACCTTCTCCTGAGTTCTATCAGAAAGGAATTTTAGGTACCAATTGTAATCCCCACCTCTATTAAGATTATATACCTCCTTAATCTTGGCAGGAGATATGTCAACTAGTTTTCCTTTGACAGGAGCTACATTTGGTGAGTCTTCATCAGGGAAGTTGGCCATAAAGTCATGTACCAACTTGATAGGCACTCTAACAAAAGGGTGGCTTGCGAAAACTTCCCATTGCCACGGCACAACGTGCCCCCGAAGATACAGCTTCGTATATCCTTCTTCATGAGAAAGGTCAAATCCACGTTCATAATGGATTTTTAATTTGCCTGCATCAAGCTCCTGAAGACGCTGATAAACTCTTTCTGAAACTGGAGGTATGGAAGAAGATTGGGTTGCTATTGTACTTCTTGTTGTTGGTTTCTGAACTGCCTTCCCTTTTTCGACACCATGTTTAATTTTCTTATTTTTATTGGGTGCCATTGTACTGAAATATGAATCAGTGAGCAAATCGAAAGAAAATTGGTCTGTTAATAAATAAAGGTAACTCAAAAATATCAAAAGGAATCAGCAAAAAAATAAATAAATAAAATAATGCAAACAAATTAATACCCACAAATTCCAGTAAAAAAAATACAGAATATAAGAAGCGATTTACAACTGACAATTACAAGAGTAACTCACGTACCATATATTATTTCACTCATAACAACAATAACAAGTCTCTGAGAACTAAATCAATCAATGAAATGCATAACTTATTTTTACTTTCAATATACCTTAATCTAACTAAAACTCATACTACACAGTCAACCAAACAAAACTCATAACCTATATATAGTCAATTTCTCAAAACCAAAACATAATAGCATTCAGGTTTTTACTTTCATTCTTTTACCATCAATTTTTATGAATAATAATAAATAACCAGAATATCCCCAAATTCTCAAATCAAAACCCTAGCCTAATTTCAAGAACACATAACCATGTTTTAAAATGCACTCAATCAAAATTGTAAAGAAGGGTTTTCGGTGAGTGTTAGATGGCGATGTATGGGTATGGCTGGAATGAAATCCAAATCACAGGTTGAAATGAAAATGGGGTTGTGATGTGCTCGGTGGGTATGGCGAGGAATGAGAGCAAGATGAGGTTTGAAAAAAAAAATAAAAGTTTATAAATCAAACCTGATACACGTTCAAACTCTACGGGCAAGACGAAGAAGAAGCCTGACGGTGGTTCTTCGACCGCGTTGAGTTGATTGGTTCTCTGGTGAGGTTAGGTATGAAATAAGCGAACTAAGCTTGACTAGTTTTCAAGCCAGAACAATGGCGAGGGGGGAAATCAGCTTACGGGAAGAGTTCGAAGCTTTAAAACAAGAAAATAGCTTCGGTGCATAGAGGTTAGATGGAAAGAGAAGAGAATAGAAAAAAATTAAAATAGGATTTGGAGTGTGGAGAATGAAGAAATGAGTGTTCTAGTGAGACGATGAGGAAAAATGAATTTTTAAAAGAGAGACTAAAACATTACAAAAATATAAAAATTAAGCTCGTTCTTGGGTTAGTAAATAGTAAGTGAGATATGACTATCACAGGCAAAAGTCACATCGTTACACTATGAAAATTTCCTCTTTTTACTATCTACTGGACAATTTCAGAGGTGCATTAATGGTTGAGATCAGCTTCTGCAATCTCTTCTCAGCTAATTTCATAATTGAAACTAGTAGCTGAGACTATTTGTGCGCAGCTCATTGGGCAAGAAGAAGATTTGAGGGAAGAGAAGAAAAATAAATAAATAAATAAAAATTTCTGACCTTATCATATTTAAAATAAATAAATAAAGAAATCGGGTAAGAGTATAATCGGTTGAATATAATTGGGCTGGTACACAAGAATGGCCTAATTTATTTCATACAATGATTTTATTTATTTTATTTGGGCCTAATTAATTTATAGACACTCAATGCACAAGTAACTCTATTCACCGTTAAAAATTATTGGGCTCGTCAAGTTTGAAATTTCTTGATCAACAATTCTACTTCCTACCCATTTCATGTTAACTTTCAGATAAAAAAAAAATCCAAAATTGTTAACTCACACACAATGTGATTACTCTATTATTATTATTATTATTATTATTATTACTTGGACACAAGCCCATAACACCCTCTCAGCTAAACTCTCCTTTTTTTATTCTTCTCATTTTGGTTCCATTAAAGTCACGTGTGACTTAAAATAGTCACTCACCCCATACTTAATTATTAGCTCACTCTCACAGTGCTCACTCAACACAACAGAGCCACTTTAACTCTTCACTCAACTCTTTTTTTTTTATTTCACGAAACAAATTTCCATTGGTTTTTTTACAAAGACAACACTAATACATGGACAGTAAAAAAAATACGAGACTCTTACGTAGTAATTATACCACAATACCTATGTGACAAACTACATACTCGTGAAGACTTATACAAAATACAAATTACAACAGACAAACATCTACTTTAACTAACTAAACTATTGCAGTAAAATATTGAATGATTAGGAAGGCTCTACCAGAGGAACAATTGCCTTGTCTCTGGTTATTGGTTCACCTAGATAGATTTTTAGTCTTTGTCCATTCACCTCGAACTTTCTACCATCCTTGTCACAATGAATCTCTATTGCCCCATGTGGAAAAACTTCCACAATTTCAAAGGGACCAGACCATCTTGATTTCAGTTTTCCAGGAAAAAGCTTAAGCCTAGAATTAAACAATAACACATTTTATCCTGGCTCAAAACATCTTTCCTAAATTAGATTATTATGCCATCGTTTCATTTTTTCCTTGTACAACTTAGCATTTTCATATGAATTCATTTTAAATTCATCTAAGTTGTTTAACTGAACCAACCTGTTCTTAGAAGATTGTTTGTAGTCCATATTCAATAGGCTTTGTATTCCAACTCTAATGGTAAGTGACACACTTTGCCAAAAATGAGTCTATGTGGTGAGCAATCTATAGGAGTTCTATAAGCTGTTCTATATGCCCACCGGGAGTCCTCGAGCTTCAGTGACCAGTCCTTTCTAGAAGGACCAACCACCTTTTCTAAAATTTTCTTTATCTCCCTATCCTCCACCTGAACACTTGTTTGTGGGTGGTAGGGTGATGCCACCCTATGTTTGACACTATATTTAGTCAAGAGACTCTTAAAACTTTCTACTTATGAAGTGGCTTCCTCCATCACTTATTATACATCTAGTTGTACCAAACCTTGTAAAAATATAACTCTTTAGGAACTTGCACACTATTTTGGTTTCATTAGTGGAGGAGGCTACTACCTCCACCCATTTGGATATATAATCTATAGCTACAAGAATGTATTTATTACCATTCGAAGGGGGAAAGGGACCTATGAAATCTATCCCTCACACATCAAACACTTCTACCTCAAGACTAGGATTTAGAGGCATCTCATTCCTACGTGTGATGTTACCAGTCCTATGACACCTATCACACTTGCTAGCTAATGTATATGCATCCTTAAAAATGCTTAACCAATAAAAGCCAGCTTCCAATACTTTAGCAACAGTCCTTACCCCACCATAATGACCTCCATATGGGGAACTATGGCAGCTATGCAGAATTCCCTCTTGCTTCATTTCTGGTACACATTTACGCAGAATCTGATCTGCACATTTTTTAAATATGTGTGGATCATCCCAAAAATAAAACTGCACATCATGGAGAAATTTCTTTCTCTGATGTGGATTCAAATCCTCATGCATCGCACCTGCTGCCAAGTAATTGGCAAAGTCAGCATACCAAGGGGTGTTTGAAGAGCTTATGGCTAACAAAGATTCATCAGGGAACATGTCCCTGATTGGTTCAAGATCTTGCTCTGTTTCATCTAACTTAAGCCTAGATAAATGGCCAGCTATTTTATTTTGGGTGCCACTCCTATCTACAATTTTTACTTGGAATTCTTGTAGGAGTAACATCCATCTAATAAGCCTTGGTTTACTATATTTATTTTCCATTAAATATTCTATTACAGAATGGTCAGTGTGTACAATCACCTCTACTCCAAACAAATAACTCCTAAATTTTTCAAATGCAAATATCATTGCAAGGAGCTCTTTCTCAGTCACAGTGTAATTCAATTGGGCACCTTGCAAGACTTTGCTTGCATAATAGATGGAATGGAAAATGTTATCCTTCCTCTGCGCTAGCACAACACCTAGGGCCCACTCACTAGCATCAGTCATCACCTCAAAAGGCAAAGACCAATCTTGTAACACCCTGTAGTACTCCGGTTGTTAACATACATGATATTTAGCATACACATCGAAAGACTTTATTTTAAAAGAATAATAAAACGTCTTATGAAAATACGAATAAACTTTTTCCAAAACATTTTATGAAATCATTTCTAAAAAACGTTCAAATGAGATACTACGAAAGCATAAATTTAAATCATACATATACTAATTAATCCCATTAGCATCAACAAGGTGTGGCACAAGTGGCTAAGGAGTCGGTCCATACCCCAAAAGAGCGTGGGTTCGACTCCCTCTGGCCGCTTTAAAGGCCATTGTTGATGGGTAAACTGTAAACCGAGTTTAGTTTGCCGCTGCCCCTAGCGTAAATCCTCATAGAGGTTGAACAGATCTGCCCTGGCCCAAAGGCAACGGAATATTTTTCCTTTGAAAAATTCGACGGAATATATTTCGTTGGAAGCCTTACTTTTCCGTCAATAAATAAAGTCATGACATAATATTAAAATAATAAATTCTGTTGAAAATTTCTACGGAAAGTATATTCGTGAAAAAATTCTGTTGTAAAAAGTTAGTTTGCAACGAAATTTATCTATAATTTCAACGGAAAAAAAATTTGTCCAAAAGTTTTGTAATAGTTTGCAACCGAATTTATCTATAATTCCATTGAAAATTCTTAACCGTTTGCAACATAATGTATATAGAATTCCATCGAAAATAATATTTTTAATTTTTTAAAAAACATTAATTTCATATGAATTTTAATTCAACAAATATTGACGGCATTTTAATCTGCCAACATAAATATTGACATCATTTTGAAAACTATATAAGTATATAGGGCCACTAAATCCATCTGCATGATTTGGAGTTGATTTTCTCAACCAAAGGAATAACAAGCCATTAAGCTTTTTCTTTGGACAAAAGATATGGGAGCCGTTAAAAATTGTCGGTGGGCTTTTGCTTAATAATTAAAAAAATAAACAGCAAAAACAACTTTTATTTTTTAAAAATCATTTGAAACATACTACAACTTGGGATTTGATTGAGGAAAAAGAATTACATTGCAAACGAGAAGTACTTCATATTCTTCAAGTCCCAGTGTTTATTTCCTTATACTCATGAGTATCTTGGCAGTGCATGAATTAATAGAAGGAAAAAAATAAATTTCAAAATAATGTCATGTTGTCATACAACGACAACTACAACCACCATAAGTATATGTTGGTTATAGTATTTTACAATAATTTATCACATTCCAGGTTACATTAGTAAGACAATAACGAATAGAAAGAGCTAGTTCCATTCCCATTACCTACTAGAACTTTAATCCTAAGATAGTCTCATTCACTTAAAACCCACTAGGCATTTATCATATAGTATCATCTAGTTATTTGATTGGTAGCAAGATATTTTCATTCCAAGAGCAATATATGTGTAATAACTAGTACTATTTTGCTTACCTGCTTTTCAACTATGCTAGTTACAAAAGAACTCAAACTTAGCCCGACCAGAAAAATCCATAACTTACTCTTTAGGTACTCATCATATTTTTCAGCTTCATAAACTTCATTACTGAAATATTTGACGGTCTGTAAAACATGGGAGGGGGATCAATGTCATGTTAGTGACAAAAATACCGAAATAAAGATAGCATTAAAAAGCATAAATAATTCAAAACATTAGAATCAGAATGAAATGCTCACCTCATAGTTAATAAGAGAATCAATAACCCTTGTACTAGCATCATTTTTAGCCTTATTCATGACTTTCCTGAACTTAGTCCTCAACTGAAAAAATCAGGAAACTTAAAGGGTAAATAAATTATATAACCTTAATAACCTTGCCTGTCATGAATTTTTCAACAAGTCCACAGTATAATTTACCATCTCATTTAGTTGGGCACTCACAAATACAAAATATGAGAAAAATGCCAATACATATGACTCTGTATACTATCCCAGAGTGAAAAGTGAAAGGAAAAGGACCAAACTTGAACATATAAAGAATGTGTGGCTAGTATATAAGTTGATTTGCATATAGTTTTTTTGAACGGTGAACCTCTGAAAGAATGTGCTCTTTGTGCTCCAACTGAATCCGGTTTCTGAAGACCAGCATCAAATATGCTCTTCAATTCATCAACCAATTTGCCACTTCTACCAACCTCTTCTGCCCTAGTATCTGACGAGCTACCATTCTTACTCTTAGGTTTGACAGAGGAGCCATCACAAGATAGACCCAAACTGAGCTCAAGCCCATCCTCATCCTCCATATTGTAATATCTAGGCCAATAAAAACAGGTCAGGCATAATAATTTCTTCCCAGCTTGATTATCATCTGTCTTATTATGCCAGCCACCCTGTTACAATGAGCAACCATCCTCAAATAGCTGCATTCAGTTTGAGGCAAATAAATTATACAAGAATTTCATGAGATTGTTAAAATAAGATGCTAATGTTGAATTGAGTGAAGAGGGGAAAATAGGTGAAAAGGGCTGTCAGATTGTTGCTCGCTGAAGTGAGCAGGAGGCTAGCTCGCTGAAGCGAGAAACCCAGCGAGCAGACACGTGAAATGCGTGAAATGAAAGAAATGATTTTCTCTCTCTTTATTACTAACTATTTTTCACATAGGCCGAAAGACACCATTGAAGGGGGGTTTAGGAGCTTGAAAACACAACTCCTTCCACACTTTGTGAAATCAATTGGGGTTTGAAGCAAAAATACTTAGAATTACGTTCTTATTAAAACTCAACAAAGAAACTTAAGTGAGAACCATTGTGTGAGGAGTATCCTCCTTTGGAAGTGGAAAAAAGTGCACGGTTCATGGGCTAGGAGACTTGCATTGCTTGTTTTGTTGGTGAAAGTCACTCCTAGGGCCATTGTGAGTTGATTCATGGTAAGGAACCTTATTTTCCTTTAAGTTTGATGAATTTGACATCTAGGGTTTCATTTGGAAATATGAATGAGTTGATGATGTTGGAGTTGGATACCTTTATGTTTAGGCCAAAAATATGCTTGAAAAAGTGTTGAAGTTGTGGGTGTTAGTGAAGTTCTAGTATGATTGAGACTTAAGTCATGTTGAATAATATGTTTAGAATGGAAAATGAATGGTTAAAATAGATTGAAATGGACATTGGAATTACATGTCAAAATGGTGAAAAATATGGATGAGAAAGTGTTGAAATGTCATGTGTTTGGAGGTTCATGAATTGAATGAGGTAGATGTTCCTTGTATAATGTGTTGAGGGATGAAAATTAATGATATGAAGTAATTGAGATCACCAATTGCATGATTATGGGATAATGGCTGAAAATGAGAATATGGAAAATGTAGATTTTCATGTGTTAAACTTGCATTATCAAGCTATGTGTTGATTATTGGATTGTGTGGTTGTGTAGCTTAAAGCTTAGTGATTGTGTGATGGAAGAGCAATCAATTGTCTAGTTGTTGGTGGAGGCCATTGGTTATAGTAAATCAAGAATTTGTTAAGTATATGAACATGTGTTCATTATGTGCTTGATGATACAATATCCATTATGATAATGGTTTTGATTAAATTCAATTGTTGATTGATATGATGACCTTGTATAGGTAAATTTGTGGTAAAAAGTGTGATTTGTGGGGTTGATTATGGGACAAGAAAGCTTGGAAAGAGGAAATCTTCTTTTAGGTAAACTTCTAGTCTTAGGGTTAATCCCCTTGTATGTTCCACCATACTTCATTCGGAGGAATGGTTGGATGATGTGATGTATGATAATGATTGAAATAGTATGCTATGCATTGTTGGATATGATATTATATATATAGTGTGCTATGTATATACATGGTTCTCTGGCTAGTAGAATTGGGGCTTTCTCTAGAGTGGCTCTATGATGGATTCCCAAATGGTATAATGCCTAAGAGATTTAATCTATAATGGATGTCTCTTAGAAGTCTTTGTGGATCCGAGATGGATTACCAATTAGAACAATAATCCATTATGGATGTTTCATGCTAACTCCATAGGAGTGTTGTATAATAACCCGTACCTGTAAAATAAGCAATTAAGGGATTTTGCATGATAATCTGAGATTAATTAGATAATAAATCTAATTATGTAATATATGTCACTTTCCCAAGAAATGTGCAATTACAATGCATTTTCGGTAAAATACAATATTTTAAAAATGGGGTTTGCATTTGTCATTTAACATGACACAACAAACTTTCCTACACACACAATATTTTGTGGGGCCCACATTTTTTGAAGAAAAAAGAAAAAAAGAAAATTACGGCACGCAAAATGAATCTCTATAACATTACTCAATCACTTTTCCTACAACATAACTCTTATAAAACCCAAAATGGGGTTTGCATTTGTCATTTAACATATTTGAGAATGTGTTAGAAAGAAATTATTTAATGATCATATTTAATGTTAAAATCCATGATAGATGAAAAAATTATGGATTTTGAGTTAAGTCACATATTTTAAGACATTAAGTCCTTGCTAGATGAGTTAAATTCAGAAAGTAAGTTAAATTTGTATTTGAGAAATTTTAAGTGGTAGACAAAAGCCAATAGTGGGCTAATCACTTAAGCACCCTCACTTAAGACACAAGAAGCATTTCCTTATTCTCCAAAAACAGCCTCCATCGAAAATAGAGAGAAATTAAACCTCGATGAACAAAAGCTTCAAAACCTAGAAGTTGATAGAGTGAATGGAATCAAGTGGAGTAAAAACAAAAGTTGATTGGAATTAAGAGAGGAGCAAAAACCCCCATTTCGTTTTCCGTTGAGGAGCCCTAGAAAAAAAATGCCTTCTCCTTTCAAAGTTTGATTGATTTTTGGATTTCAGGTATCTGAGGAATTTTAAAACCATTGAAGCTTGAGTTTTCCTTCATCTAGCATTATAAGGTGGTCCTCGTGATGTAGTGAGTGATTGTCACCGATTCGAATCAATTACTGCTCAAGTTTGAGATTCTTGAGTATTTACCAAGAGGGTAAGTTGAGATTAACAGTTAATGATGAGTTTAAGAGTATATTCTAGAAATTTCACTTAATATTGATATGTGAATTGAGTTGTTGAATACATTTCCTACCTTGACCATAGGTTGTCTTGGTGTGGATTGGAGTTTTGTGTTTGTAAGAACTTGTGTTGTGCTGCTAAATAATGAAATAAATAAATTTAATAATGAAAGATTATGAATTTGAGGAAAATATTTCATAATTAACTAAGAATAATTATAGAATAATATTTTTGAGTAATAAAATCTTTTTAGGAAGAAAAGTGTAGTTATTACGAAATTTGCGGTATAAATGCGTACCAGTGAAGTGACTCAAAAAATTAATATAAAAATACTAATACTCTTTGAAAAATGTCTAAGTTAATAATACAAAATTTGAGAGAAAAACAAAGAACGAAGCTATTAGAACTCATACATTGTGTTTAAAGTGTAGTAATCACTTAAAACATAGGGTAGAGAAGTTTTAATCACTTAACATAGGCCTGCACATAAACTCTCTCTTGAGGTAAACATCAAACACTCACAAACCTTCTCCCCTTCTTCCCTTGTCTTGGTAGCACTTCAAAATTTGAATTTGTGACAGAAAAACAACATATTAGTTGCTGCCATGTGGTCTTGAAGCAAGCCATTTTGTTTTGGGGGAGTTAGGGTATTATCATACTCATTGGAGCTCCAAAGAAGCACCTTTGTGAACCAAGAACCCTTTTTTACCAAGCCAAATTCGTGCACTTAGTAGGACAAAAGCAAAGTGTGAAATTTTGACCTTGAATACACTTCATCTTGCTGTTTTGAGCTTTGGGTATATGCATCTAACCTTTATCTTTGAGTTTTACAAAAAGAATAGATTTTAACATGTAAAAATCATGCCTTGAGTATGTAAAGTAGAGATTTTGATAACCTATGCTTTAGAGGTTGTTAATATGTTGGTAACACGTGGAAAGATAGGTTATTTAACAAAAAGGTTGAGTTGGGAGGCTTTGGGATGCCATTGAAGCACCTGCAAAATAGAAAAAATGCAAATTTTATGCATTCTGTCACGGGTGAATCAATTCCATGCAACTGGAATCAATTTTTGTCTGGAAAATGACAATAACGAACTAGTTTAGTAAAATTGTGATATCTCGAGCTACAGAGCTCCGAATTGAGTGCGGTTTGGACCTATGTGAAGCTAACACATAGGGATAAAATCCTGTAAAAAAATTTATCCATTGGACAAGTGGATTGATCGCAGTTTGTGTTTGAAGCTTGTAACACCCCATTACCAGACCAGTGTGTTAACATTGATTATGATATTAAGCATAGTTACAATCATAGCAGTTTATTTATAAGTACGATTTTTTTTTCTTTTTATTACGTATGCAATTTAAACAACTGGATTACACAATTATAAAAACTGTGCTCGCAACTGAAATCTAAACGCGGAAGTAATATTGGATTTTCCTAATTATCATACAACACATATTTTAAGTTGCTAAGAGGATCCCATAAACCCACATAGCATAAAACTCATTTTTTGAACTTTACCAAAACATAGTGTAAAAACTGGGAATGATCTACAAATCAATAAATTCCCATATTTTAGAATGTTAAACTAGACTCTTTCAACTTTCCAACAAGATATTACACGCCTCATTTGGAGTCTTCTAGCTCCAGTTATAGTTGTTTGAAGTCAGACAAGCAAAATTGTCAACTGACCTCAAACAAGGCACTTAACATCCCTTACTGTTTCTCTGATTCCCAACATTTCACTCAACGAAATGACATCACATTTTTATACAGAATATTAGACACTAGTATCTTGAATTTGATATATCGTAAGCCTAATTTGAGTAAGAAATGAGGGAGATATAATTTTTGAAGTTGCAACCCGAAGCAACCACCTCACAGCCCTACACTGGGCAGTCTTCGCTCTTTTTGACCTACCGAATGCTACAGAACTCTAAATGGCACTAAATTTTGGGAAAAATATAGCTGACATCCTAGGATTTAAAATGAGGTATGGAACACCTCATTTGCTCATTTATGGAGGGAGATATGGTCTTCCAAATTTGATCCAAAAATTAATCATTTTCCTAAAAATTTTGACGGCATTTCCTTTGTTTTATTAACTAATCTCGCTTACTCCAAGTGTGTTCTAATCCTCCAAATTGTACCTAATAGACCAAGGGTGGTACACAAGGCTCAATATACCTTGGTGCTCTTACAACCCACAACAACATTTGCTCAATTCATTGATTAATCCACAAGTGTACTCCATCACTTAATCATTATATGTTTTGATACTCATTTCAATCAAACGATCTATTACATGCATTCTCCTAAAATAAGCTTATTGTCCTTCCATCACATACATTTATAATTAATTACACAAGATCCTTAATACATCAATTACATTTAAATCCACTACAAATATAACTATTACACCATGATGCTCAAAATAATAATACTTACATAACCACTAGACTTAGCTTCAAAATGCTACATGAACAAACACTAGGCATGGTATACATCACTGTGTAATACTACATGTTCATGCACTAAGTCTAGCATACCAAATGAAATCCCAAAATACAAAAATGTAAACTATCATAGTGCACTCTAATGGCTCTACTCCACCTCATCTAGTGGGCCTCTTGCCCAATGCTCTTGCACTGCTAGATGAACTGAAACATAGCCTCATAACGCGGGGTGAGATATATGAATATATATCAGTAACCCAAAGGTTATGGAGGATCACTCTGCCCAATGGCTCACTCAGATGACAAAGTAATAACATAGATATAAATAGAACATGAACAACACGGCACGATGCCCTACAGTATACGACCTACTGCAATCTCAATCTGGTCCTCATCCAAGAATATATCCCTGGGATATAATTCAAGGCACCCACAATTATAACTCCCGAGACATTCCTAGAGTATTCCTCAACGAATAATGACTCTATGGCCCCCGGCCAATAAGAACAAAGTCGCCTACGGCAAATACGACAATCTATCTACTGGTCAGAGATACGGTATAAACACATATATTCCATACAATATCCATAATTCATGATCATGCTATAGCACATATTATTACATACACAACTTCCAACCACTACCCCAATGGGCATGGTGGAGCACACACGGGGATTAACTCCGGTACCAAGGGATTACCTATTTGAAGCTCCCAAGCTAGGTAGCTTCAACCACAAGTTACCTCAAGCTTCAACTTGCACAAGAAATGCCTACAACAATTGGTCTTTTCATCAATTACCAAGTGCCACTTTTATAACTCAATTAGTTATCCAACCAATTACACAACCAAGTAAGTAATTACTTACCAAAATCCTTTTGGTCAAGGACCAAAGGCTATCCACAAGATCCAAGCTTTAATCTTCTTCGATTGTGTCCGAGGAAGGCAACCTACAATGATCATACACACATGATCTGATAGTTGGAAATGGCCTTGAAGGCCGATGCATGCTGGAGGGAAAAACAAAACTTTTTCATTGCGGAACACATGCATTCAAGATCATGCTTTAGGAAAGCATGATGTTACCTTGTTCGTGAAAACTCGTGATGATCAAGGTAGGTCTGAAGGGTTCAGACCCTCTAACGTTGATCCACACCACCCACTGCGTCTCGGTGCAAGAACTCCTTCTTGTGAAACCGCCAAGTGATCATTACAATGAGGCTTGCTAAGCGCACACTGTGTGAAGAGAAAGGCTAGGTAAAAGTGTTTGAAAGAGTGAAGCTTTCAATGTGAAAACTTCACAAAAGTGGCGCAGGAGAGGAGAAGAGAATGGCTTGGTTGGTTTTCTAAAAACCCTAGAAGGAACATATATATAGAGGCGCACAAGAGGAGCCTATTTGTTAAAAAAAAAATCAGATTTTTAATCAATAAAAATCCCTTCCAAAAGGGCGCTCCATCAAAGAGAGAGAGAATAGGATTTGTTGCAAATCAAATCTCATCAAATCTTGCCAACAACATCCTATCATATCTTTATGATATATTAGGTTCAAAACCTAATCAAATATCTGATCATAAATCATCATATAATCAGTTATATGGTGCGCCCCATATAGCCTAAATAATGACCAAAAACATTTGAGTAGTTGCATTCAAACTTGAATCAAATCACTCAAATATTCTCCCAACAGATCGTATCTTCTGGAGCTGATTCTGACGACTAACCAACAGCCAAATCAGCACCCCAAATCTTCTTAGATTATGTCCAAAAGATTTCCTCTTGATATGTTCCAACAAGATCTCATCTTATCCTTTGGTTATGAAACAATTTTTCATAGCCAATTCAAATTCGAATTTCAAACATTTGAATTCAAACTTTCAAACACTTAAATTTTAAATTCAAATTCAAATTCTAAATTCAAATTCAAATTTCAAAATTCAAAATTCAAATTTCAAATTTCAAAATTCAAATTTCAAATTTCAAAATTCAAATTCAAAATTCAAATTTCAAAATTCAAATTCAAAATTCAAAATTCAAATTTCAAATTTCAAATTTCAAATTCAAAATTCAAAATTTAAACATTTGATAATTAATTTAACTTATTAAATTAATTAGTAATGTCTTGGACTATCCAAGCCCATTACTTAGATCCATGCGCCCTCCACCTTATCTGTGGAGTTCCAAACTACTTCTTGGGCTAATAACAATTGTTAGGCCCAATACCATTAATGCTAGAGCATCTAGACAATTAGGTGTTAGTGTGTGACCAATTAGGTCCAACATAGCCACTGACATAAATGGGCTTGGGCCCAATAAGCCCACAACCCATCTAATGACAACACAGAGGACTAGCAATACTTTGTTGCCCCAGAACTAGTTAGATTAGTGACTTGATCATCCTATTGCATATATTTGGTTGCCGTATATATTTCCTTTCGTCTCGGTTACCTTCCCATAAAACCTAGGGTAAGGAAGCGTATCAACCCCTGCGGTTTAGGGTAAGCTTTATTCGAAATAGGGAATCTTCAATTTACAGACTCTAAAGGCAGATCATCTCATGATCTCTTTTACTATGCATAGATTCCCGAGTCCCTGTAAATGTCATCCTGATTTCTCCGGTTTACAGATAACCTAATCTCTCACAGAGATTTGACGAATTCCTTCAGCTTATCACCCTAGCCCTGTGTTCTTTCAGGACAAGCCCAACAGTATACCTATGAGTCTCCATGTTTCAGGCAGACGAGGTGCACAATCAAAGCATGCCTTCTAGAACACAGTCTAGGTAATAACTTCTGGTCTTAGAAAAGACATACCCAAATATAAAGAGACTACTCTAATGATACTCTCTGTGAGAGTTCCTCATAGAGTCTCTTTGTGGGTCTGTTCAATGCGAGCTATACCCTTATAGGTCCACCCACGACTTTAGCTAAGACATCTCCATATCTGTAGCACATGAGGTCTATACCTTGTATCCATATACAAGTAGATAAGTCGTGCTAGTCTTACCCAAGATTACTGACCCCATTCTCAGTATCTCTAGACTAGGAACATAAAATTAGGAATAAACATCCGGTATTCTTGAATCCTCATGATTGTGATCTCATCACAGATACTCAAGAGATACCTATTTTTTTCCACGGGGTTTATGAAGTTATTCATAATATATTAACATTAATATCGAGACAGAATTATTAAACAAGATAAAGAGTGCTTTTTTTTATTTGCGACAATATTAAAAAGGTCTACATCTATGTCCTTATTTAATCATAAGATTGTCTCTAGGACACCCAAATACTAACAAACTCTCACTTGGCCTAGAGCCAATCAGACCTAAGTCGTATACCCAAAGCCTCATAATGACTATCATGTTTTCTCTGAGAAACAACCTTTGTCAGAGAATCGGCCAGGTTATCATCTGTGGGAACATAATCTATCTTTACATCCATTCTATCAATGATTTCTTTAATCAAGTGATATCTGCGGAGAACGTGCTTAGATCTTTGATGAGACCTAGGTTCCTTTGACTGCGCAATGGCTCCAGTGTTGTCGCATAGCAACAGTATGGGCTCATCCACGTTTGGAACCACCCTAAGTTCAGATATGAACTTCTTGATCCACACAGCCTCCTTATCCGCTTCTGAAGCAGCTATATATTCAGCTTCTGTCGTTGAATCTGCTGTTGTCTCCTTCTTGGAACTCTTCCAAGATACTGCCCCACCATTTAAGGTGAATACGAACCCTGACTGTGACTTGCAGTCATCTTTGTCACTCTGAAAGCTGGCATCAGTGAACCCTTTCACTATAAGCTCATTAACCCCACCATAGACCAAAAACGCATCCTTAGTTCTTCTCAAGTATTTAAGGATGGTCTTGACTGCCGTCTAGTGACCCTCTCCAGGGTCAGACTGGTATCTGCTCGTAATGCTTAAAGCATATCAGACATGTGGTCTCGTACATATCATGGCATACATCATGGACCCAATGGCCGAAGCGTATGGACTTCCACTCATGCGATCCTTCTCTGGCTGTGACTTAGGACACATAGCCTTTGAAAGATGTATCCCATGACTGACAGGTAGAAAACCCTTTTTCGACCCTTCCATGCTAAACCTTTTTAGCATCTTGTCAATATACGTAGATTGAGATAAACCCAGCAGCCTGTTTGATCTATCTCTATAGATCTTTATACCAAGTATAAAGGCCGCCTCTCCCAAATCCTTCATGGTGAAGCTTTCTGAAAGCCATTCTTTCGTTGTTTGTAATGTGGGGATGTCATTTCTTATAAGCAATATATCATCTACATAAAGCACTAGGAAGACAACATTACTCCCACTAACCTTCCTATAAACACAAGGTTCATCCTCGTTCTTGATGAAACCGTTACTCCTAACGACCTCATCAAAACGAATATTCCAACTCCTTGATGCTTGCTTTGGCCCATATATCGACCTTTGAAGTTTGCATACCATATACTCCTGATCTTTGATTACAAAGCCTTCAGGTTGTGTCATGTACACTTCCTCCTTCAAGAACCCATTCAAGAAGGCGGTCTTGACATCCATTTACCAAATTTCATAGTCGTGATATGCTGCTATCGTAAGCATGATCCTTATAGATTTGATCATGGCAACTGGTGAGAAAGTTTCATCATAGTCAACTCCTTGTCTTTGACGATATACTTTCGCCACCAACCTAGCTTTGTAGGTTTGAACGTTGCCATTTGCATCAGTCTTTCTTTTAAAGACCCATTTGTTACCGATAGGAACTATTCCTTGCGGTTTAGGAACCAAGGTCCATACCTTGTTCTGATACTTCGAATCCATTTCAGATTCCATGGCTTCAAGCCAACTGGAAGAGTCAACATCCTTGACTGCCTCCTCGTAGTTACTCGGTTCATTATCCTCAACGATTTGTTGATTCTCAATCACAAACCCATACCTCTCAGGTGGATGGATGACCCTCGTAGACCTACGGAGTTGTGTGTTTACTTCTCCATCGAAGAACGTCGCCTGCTGAGTAGACTTAGGTTCCTCAATCTGTTCATGTGGTTCTTGAACTTCTTCAAGATCAATCTTACTCCCACTGGCTCCTTGAGAGATCAAATCCTTCTCAAAGAACTCAGCATTCTTGGATACAAACACTTTGTGTTCATCCATAGAGTAAAAGTAGTATCCTTTAGTACCTTTAGGATACCCTACAAAAAGACATTTAGTACTCTTAGCGCTAAGCTTGTCTGATGCCAATGTCTTGACATAAGCTGGCGATCCCCAAACCCTGAGATAACTCAGGTTGGGTCTCTTACCATTCCATATCTCATATGGTGTGGTCTGAACAGATTTAGACGGTACCCTATTTAGAAGGTATGCCGCTGTGTCTAAGGCATATCCCCAAAACGATTTTGGAAGTTGAGTCTCACTCATCATAGACCTAACCATGTCTAACAAGGTCCTGTTTCTCCTTTCGGAGACACCATTTTGGTGTGGTGTGTAAGGAGCAGTAAACTGCGAGAGAATTCCATTCTCTCTTAGATAATCCTGAAACTCATGGCTCAAATATTCACCACCACGATCTGATCGTAATGTCTTAATTATCTTGCCACGCTGTTTCTCTACTTCATTCCTAAACTCTTTGAACTTTTCAAAAGCTTCGGATTTATATCTTATCAGGTACACATACCCAAATCTTGATTTGTCATCCGTAAAGGTAATGAAATAGGAGTATCCTCCTCTAGCCTCAATAGACATTGGCCCACAAATATCAGTGTGAATGAGTTCTAATAACTCACTAGCCCTATGACTCTCAAGCCCCTTGGGCTTGTGACAAGTCATTTTCCCAGCTAGACAAGACTCACATTGTCCATAGGATTCCAAATCCATGGAATCTAGGTATCCATCTACATGCATCCTAGACAATCTTGTTTCGTTTATGTGCCCTAGTCTACAATGCCAAAGATAAGATTGATTATCTATCCTAGGTCGTTTCACAGCTACATTGAGCACTTCAGTTCCCATTTCCACAACATGCAATCCATTTATTAATGAAGCAGTACCATAAACAATATCATTCAAAATGATAGAAAATGTACCATTCTTAATACTAAAAGTAAAACCATCTTGTTCTAAACAAGAAATAGAAATAATGTTTCTAGAAATGTTCGGAACATAAAGACAATTATTCAAATGCAATAAAAGGCCCGTAGGCAAAATAAGGTCGGCATCTCTAACAGAATGAGCAGCAACCCTTGCTCCATTGCCAACGCGAAGATTCACCTCGTTTCTCTCCAATCTCCTTGGGCTCCTAAGCACTTGCAACATATTGCAGATATGAGAACCACAACCGGTATCCAATACCCATGAAGTCGGATTAGCACAAGAATAATTTATCTCAATCATGAAATTACCTGAGGCAGAAGCATCACCATGCTTCTTGTCCTTCACACTCTTCAGGTAGTCTGGACAATTTCTCTTCCAATGGCCTTTCTTGCCACAATGGAAGCACTCAGCATCGCCTTTGTCCTTGAATGCTTTCTTACCCTTCTTGTTGCCCTTCTTCTTCTTGGATTTTCCTTTGGGCTTAAGGGAGTCACCTTTAGCAGGCCCCTTACCCTTGGCCTTGCTAGGCCCACCAATCAGAAGAGCTTGTGTCCTATCCTTCTTGATAGACACTTCAGCAGTTGTTAACATACTTAACAACTCAGGCAAGCTCAGCTGCATCCCATGCATGTGGTAATTCATGATGAATTGACTAAAGGAAGGTGGAAGTGAGGTGAGCACTAAGTCATTACTTAGTTCGGCATCCATGATAAAGCCTAGATTTTCTAGCTTCTCAATCAGACCGATCATCTTAAGAACATGACTGCCAACAGACATGCTCTCAGACATCCTGCAAGAGAACAATTCTCTTGAGGCTTCATACCTCTCATGCCTGCCTTTAATGTCATACAACTCCTTGAGATGTAAGACAATAGAGGGAGCATCCATATGCTCATGCTGCTTTTGCAGTTCAGGCAACATGGATGCCAACATGATGCAGACAGCCAACACATTGTCATCCATGTGCTGTTTGTGGGCCTCGAAATCAAATTCCGTGAACCCATCTTCCCCTTCCCTAGGAGCTACGGGTAATTCAGCATCTAGGATGTAAGCAATCTTTTCAGCCCTTAGAACAATTCTTAGGTTCCGATACCAGTCCATAAAATTTGGACCGGTCAGTTTGTTCGTATCAAGTATGGAGCGCAGTGACAGTGTATTAGTCATACTAATTAACTGAAAATGTAAAGATAAAAATTAATTAATATTTGGACATGTAGTAAAAACAAATTATTAAAGACTTTTATTAATTTTCCCCTCCCACTATTTTATCTAAGTCAATGACCCTTCCTTTTGACTTAGGGTTATTCTACTTTTAGAATTTACCTTAGTGGGATTAAGAATGCGATTATTTATTTTAACCCCCGTCTGAGACCGCAAGATTAATTTAAATAATGGATTGATCTTTATCA